>NW_024104515.1:19743-33253 GCF_003945595.2 Pipra filicauda | reverse complement strand
ACCCTTACATTCCAAAAGGGCTTACGCTACGGAATAATTTTATTCATTACATCTGAAGCCTTCTTCTTCCTAGGATTTTTCTGAGCATTCTTCCACTCCAGCCTAGTCCCTACCCCAGAACTTGGAGGGCAATGACCCCCTATGGGAATCAAACCCCTCAATCCAATAGAAGTTCCCCTACTTAATACTTCCATTCTCCTGGCCTCAGGAGTTACCGTCACATGAGCCCACCACAGCATTACAGAGGGTAATCGAAACCAAGCTACTCAGGCCCTACTTATAACGGTCTTACTGGGATTTTACTTTACTGCACTTCAAGCAATAGAATATTATGAAGCCCCAGTCTCAATTGCCGATGGAGTTTATGGATCTACCTTCTTCGTGGCTACAGGATTCCACGGCCTCCATGTAATCATCGGATCATCCTTCCTCCTAATCTGCCTCCTCCGTCTCATCAAATACCACTTTACACCCAACCACCACTTTGCCTTTGAAGCAGCGGCTTGATACTGACATTTTGTTGATATTATCTGACTATTCCTCTACATAACAATCTACTGATGAGGATCTTGCCCTTCTAGTATATTTATTACAATTGACTTCCAATCTCGAAAATCTGGATAAAAGCCAGAGAAAGGCAATTAACATAATCCTCTTTATATTTATAATCTCTCTATCACTATGTATTATTCTAACCTCATTGAACCTTTGACTGGCTCAAATAAACCCAGATTCAGAAAAACTATCCCCATACGAAGGTGGCTTTGACCCGCTAGGCTCCGCCCGCCTCCCCTTTTCAATCCGATTCTTCCTTGTTGCAATCCTATTTCTCTTGTTCGACCTGGAAATTGCCCTCCTACTACCTCTACCATGGGCCACTCAACTCCTCTCTCCCCTTACCACTCTGACCTCGACCTTCGCTATCATCTTACTCCTCACGCTTGGATTAATCTATGAATGAAGTCAAGGGGGCTTAGAATGAGCAGAGTAACTACAGAAAGTTAGTCTAATAAAGACAGTTGATTTCGGCTCAACAGACCACAGTCCTACTCCGTGACTTTCTTTATGACCTTCCTACACTTAAGCTTCTACTCTGCCTTCACCCTAAGTAGTCTAGGGTTAGCTTTTCATCGAATACACTTAATTTCCGCCTTACTATGCTTAGAAAGCATACTATTATCTATATACATTGCACTATCCATGTGGCCTATCCAAACCCAAACAACCTCCCCCTCCTTAATGCCTGTTCTCATACTAGCATTCTCAGCCTGTGAAGCAGGCGCCGGCCTAGCAATCCTAGTAGCCTCCACCCGAACTCATGGCTCAGATCATTTACACAATCTAAACCTCCTGCAATGCTAAAAGTCATTCTCCCCACAATTATATTAATCCCCATAACCCTCTTATCACCCTCAAAATTTTTATGATTTAATGTTACTTTTCATAGCTTCCTAATCGCAGCAGCCAGCTTACAATGACTTCCTTTAACCTACTACCCTACCAAGAACTTATCCCCATGACGCGGCACCGACCAAATCTCATCCCCCCTACTAGTCCTATCCTGCTGACTTCTTCCTCTTATAATTTTAGCTAGCCAAAACCACCTCCAACAAGAACCTCCTACACGAAAGTATATCTTTATCACAACCATAATCCTTACGCAGCCATTTATCATCCTAGCCTTTTCAGCTCTAGAATTGATATTATTCTATATCGCGTTTGAAGCCACCCTAATCCCCACCCTAATTCTAATTACACGATGAGGCAGCCAACCAGAACGTTTAAGTGCTGGAATTTACCTCTTATTTTATACACTAATTAGTTCTCTTCCCCTACTAGTTGCCAGCTTATATCTTCACACTCAAACAGGAACCATACATATTACCCTAATAAAACTTTCACACCCCTCTCTTACAGATTCTTGAACAGGCCTCATATCAAGCCTAGCCCTACTACTCGCTTTCATAGTAAAAGCTCCTCTTTATGGACTTCACCTATTACTCCCAAAAGCCCATGTAGAAGCACCAATCGCAGGATCTATACTTCTAGCTGCACTCCTCCTCAAACTTGGAGGTTATGGTATTATACGTGTTTCAATAATCACAAATTCCCTTCTAGACTACCTTCACTACCTCTTCTTAACCTTAGCCCTATGAGGAGCATTAATAACAAGTTCTATCTGCCTGCGCCAAATCGATCTTAAATCACTAATTGCCTACTCCTCAGTAAGCCACAGAGGCTTAGTCATTGCTGCAACAATAATCCAAACCCACTGATCCTTTTCAGGAGCCATAATCCTGATAATTTCACATGGACTTACCTCTTCCATACTATTTTGCCTAGCTAATACAAATGATGAACGCATACATAGCCGCACTCTCCTCCTAACACGAGGCCTACAACCCCTCTTACCTCTCACAGGAATCTGATGGCTTCTAGCCAACCTAACTAATATGGCCCTTCCTCCAACCACCAATCTAATAGCTGAATTAACTATCATAATTGCTCTCTTCAACTGAGCTACCTTTACCATTATCCTGACCGGAGCCGCAACCTTATTGACTGCAGCCTATACCCTCTACATACTCCTTATAACCCAACGAGGACCAACTCCAACTTACATTACTACCACCCAAAACTCGAATACACGAGAACATCTTCTTATAACACTTCACATCCTAACCTCCCTCCTCCTTATTTTAAAACCAGAGCTAATCTCAGGAATCCCCACATGCAAGCATAGTTTTAAACCAAACATTAGACTGTGATCCTAAAAATAGAAGTTAAACTCTTCTTCCCTGCCGAGGGGAGGTTTAACCAACAAGAACTGCTAACTCTTGCATCTGAGCTTAAGACCTCAGCCCCCTTACTTTTAAAGGATAATAGCAATCCACTGGTCTTAGGAGCCATTTATCTTGGTGCAAATCCAAGTAAAAGTAATGGACCTTCCATTAATTCTTAATACATCCATATTCCTAACCTTAACCATTCTTTTTACCCCTATTCTACTCCCCCTTCTATCTAAAAACTACCAGAACTCCCCATCTACTATTATACATACGGTTAAAACTTCCTTTATAATCAGTTTAATTCCTATAATCCTTTCCATCTATTCTAACATGGAAAACACTACTTTCTATTGAGAATGAAAATTCATTACAAACTTTAAAATTCCCCTTAACCTTAAAATAGATCAAGACTCCTTAATATTTTTCCCCATTGCACTATTCGTAACATGAGCTATTCTACAATTTGCAACATGATACATAGCTTCAGAACCTTACACCACAAAATTCTCTCTTTACATCCTAATCTTTCTTATCGCTATACTCATCCTAATCATCGCTAACAACCTATTTCTTCTATTTATCGGCTGAGAAGGAGTTGGAATTATATCCTTCCTCCTAATTGGATGATGACATGGCCGAGCAGAAGCCAAGACCGCTGCACTTCAAGCCGTACTTTATAACCGTATTGGAGACATTGGATTAATTCTCTCCATAGCATGACTAGCATCTTCTACTAATACCTGAGAGATTCAGCAATCATTCTCCTTAAATCAAACACCCCTTCTCCCTCTCATAGGGCTTATTCTAGCAGCTACAGGAAAATCTGCCCAATTGGGCCTCCACCCGTGGCTCCCAGCCGCTATAGAAGGACCAACTCCTGTATCTGCCCTACTTCATTCCAGCACAATAGTAGTCGCCGGAATCTTCCTTCTTATTCGCACTCACCACATATTATGTAGCAATCAAATCGCCTTAACTATGTGCCTTTGTATGGGTGCCTTATCCACATTATTTGCCGCTACATGCGCTCTTACCCAAAACGACATCAAAAAATTATTGCTTTCTCTACATCCAGCCAATTAGGTCTAATAATAGTTACTATTGGCCTAAACCTACCTCAACTGGCCTTCTTACACATCTCCACCCATGCCTTCTTCAAAGCCATACTCTTCCTCTGCTCCGGGTCTATCATCCATAGTCTTAATGGTGAACAGGATATGCGAAAAATAGGAGGACTTCAGAAATTACTTCCCACAACTACCTCATGCCTTACAATCGGAAATCTAGCTCTCATAGGAACACCATTCCTAGCAGGGTTCTACTCAAAAGACCTTATTATGGAAAACCTCAACACTTCATACCTAAACACTTGGGCACTCCTTCTAACCCTCGTAGCTACATCCTTTACCGCAACATATAGCCTACGTATAACCCTACTAGTACAAACTGATTACACCCGGGTCCTTCCCATTACCCCCATCAATGAAAACAATCCAGCAGTTACAAACACAATCACCCGTCTTGCTCTTGGAAGTATCACAGCTGGATTATTAATCACCTCTTACATCTCCCCTGTAAAAACCCCTCCCATGACCATACCACTGACCTCAAAAACCGCAGCCATTATTGTCACAATATTAGGCATTATCCTAGCCCTAGAACTATCAAAACTCACACATACCTTCACCACCCCTAAGCAAAATATGACTATAAACTTCTCAAACACCCTAGGGTATTTTAACCCAATCATACATCGCCTTAGCTCCTCTAAGCTACTAAGCAACTGCCAAAACATTGCATCCCACTTAATTGACTTATCCTGATATAAGAAAATAGGCCCAGAGGGACTGGCAACCCTTCAACTCAAAACATCCAAAATCCTAAATATTTTCCACTCTGGACTAATCAAAACCTATTTAGGATCCTTCGCCCTATCTATCTTAATTATAATTCTATTTACACAGAACTAAGAATTAATGGCCCCTAATTTACGAAAACATCATCCGCTTCTAAAAATAATCAATAACTCCCTAATTGACCTCCCAACACCATCAAACATTTCCGCCTGATGAAACTTTGGATCTCTTCTAGGTATTTGCCTAATAATCCAAATCATCACCGGCCTCTTATTAGCAATACACTACACCGCAGACAGCACCCTAGCATTTACATCCGTTGCCCATACATGCCGAAACGTTCAATTCGGCTGACTCATCCGTAACCTTCACGCAAACGGTGCTTCCTTCTTCTTCATATGCATTTACCTCCACATTGGACGAGGATTCTACTATGGTTCCTACTTATATAAAGAAACCTGAAACACAGGAATTATTCTTCTGCTTACTTTAATAGCAACTGCCTTTGTAGGGTATGTCCTTCCATGAGGCCAAATATCATTCTGAGGTTCCACAGTAATTACTAACCTATTCTCAGCTATCCCTTACATTGGCCAAACACTTGTAGAATGGGCTTGAGGTGGATTTTCAGTTGACAATCCTACACTCACCCGATTCTTTGCTCTTCACTTCCTCCTCCCATTCTTAATTGCAGGCCCCACCTTCATTCATCTAACTTTTTTACACGAAACAGGCTCAAACAACCCCCTAGGCATCCATTCAGATTGTGATAAAATCCCATTCCACCCCTACTTCTCAGTAAAAGATATTCTAGGCCTTTTATTCCTTCTCATCCCACTAATAACACTTGCTATATTCTCCCCTACCCTTTTAGGAGACCCAGAAAATTTTACTCCTGCAAATCCATTAGTTACACCTCCTCATATTAAACCCGAATGATATTTCCTATTTGCATATGCTATTCTACGATCAATCCCCAACAAACTAGGAGGAGTCCTAGCCCTCGCTGCCTCCGTCCTAATTCTATTTTTAACCCCATTTCTCCACATGGCAAAACAACGAACAATAACCTTCCGACCTCTTTCTCAACTCCTATTTTGAATCTTAGTGACAAACCTCCTAATCCTCACATGAATTGGTAGTCAACCGGTTGAACATCCATTTATCATCATTGGACAACTTGCCTCAGCCACTTACTTCACAATTATTCTTATTCTATTCCCCATTACCAGTCTCCTAGAAAATAAGATACTTAACCTCTAACTACTCTAATAGTTTATAAAAAACATTGGTCTTGTAAACCAAAGATTGAAGGTCACCCCCTTCGTAGAGTTTTCTAAAAATATTCAAGCACCCCAACTTTCTAATCAATACGACCATCAAGGGGAGGGGCCCCCCCCTCCCCCCCATACCCTATGGTATGTACTACTTTGCATTACATTCTCCACCACATTAGACATAACATCCATGTCGGAAAATCGGGTACACCATTATTGCAAAACCAACCAAATTTTCATGCTTTCTCCCATACAACCCAAACCAAGACATAAACATACCTAGGCACATGTCTACTTAACCCCATACCATGTCATGTTCTAGGAATAATTCCGCTAAACGAACTAAAACCTAAACTCGTTAATTTTCGCATAAATTCCTTTACAATACGAGGAACGTCACAGGACCTAGAATCCACCGTTCAGGACCCCTCACCACTTAACCTTTCTCTACGCGCTGACCAAGAAGTGCTGGGTTATTTATTAATCGTACCCCTCACGAGAAACCAGCAACCCGGCGTTAGTAATGTTTATCATGTCCAGCTTCAGGTGTATTCTTTCTTCTGCCCCTAAAAACCCGCTCTCATAACTTGCTCTTTTTCGCCTCTGGTTCCTCGGTCAGGGCCATAACTTGCTTAATTTTCCTAAACTTGCGCTCCGTTACTAATGGTTGGGGATGCTTGGCCAACTCGGACCTCGTGATCGCGGCATTTTCTCTTTTCTAAACTTTTGGTTTTTTTTTTTTGGGTAGATCTCAATAAGCCCTTCAGAGTGCTCCGCCAGTGGGCTACCATATATGGTGGACGTGTGCGCCTTATGGTCGGCGAGCGGTTTGCTCACTTTCGCGTGTAAATTAATGATATGGTATGCAGGATGCTACTCGGTCTCATGCTGTTGCACTGATTCACCGTCAGGCGCTATTGGCTTGGCTCTTCAATTACGTCTCTCATCAAGTTGCAGTTTAATTAAGGCACGCAAGACATGATTTTTCTCATTTTTTCTTGTCAATTTTGCAAAAAAATCACAAAAATTTTGTCATTTTTGCAATGATCTAGGGACCTTTCCGCTTTTCATCATTAATTTTTGTTTTAAAAATTTTTTACAAAAATTTTAAATTTTACAAACATTCCATTCCCCTAATTTACCAATTAACTAAGTTTGCATCATCAATTCGTTAAAATTTTTTATCCAACTAAACTCCCCCCACTATTTTCCTTTCATCATTCGTTTGTTCATTCGTTCATTATACACAAACTCACCCCACTATTTTCCTTTCATCATTCGTTTGTTCATTCGTTCATTATACACAAACTCACCCCACTATTTTCCTTTCATCATTCGTTTGTTCATTCGTTCATGATACACAAACTCACCCCACTATTTTCCTTTCATCATTCGTTTGTTCATTCGTTCATTATACACAAACTCACCCCACTATTTTCCTTTCATCATTCGTTTGTTCATTCGTTCATTATACACAAACTCACCCCACTATTTTCCTTTCATCATTCGTTTGTGCATTCGTTCATTATACACAAACTCACCCCACTATTTTCCTTTCATCATTCGTTTGTTCATTCGTTCATTATACACAAACTCACCCCACTATTTTCCTCCCACTCATCTATCTACTTAACTAATTATCCTAATCACCTACCCTCCCTCTTTCAACCTCATTACCCCAACCAACACCTCACCTACAGACTCCTCCAATGATTAACCCCAAATCTTCCCTCCCCTCTCAGAAAAAAAGGAATTAAACCTTTATCACCAACTCCCAAAGCTGGTATTTTCATTAAACTCTTTCCTGAACCTCCTCCCCCCTAAACTGCCCGAATTGCCCCCCGGGACAACCCTCGCACAAGCTCTAGCACAACAAACAACGTTAACAACAGACCCCAACCTGCAACTAAAAATTGTCCCACCCCCCAAGAATAAAACATAGCCGCACCCGCAAAATCTAACCGAACAAACGAAACACCTCCACTATCCACCGTACCCAACCCTAATCACCGTAACTCGGATAACCCTATAATAAATGCCCCTCCCCCCAACGCTAAAACTAACCCAACACCATACCCCACAACCCGCCAATCCCCCCAAGTCTCAGGAAACGGATCTGCTGCTAATGAAACTGAATATACAAAAACCACTAACATTCCGCCCAAATATACCAAGAACAATACTAACGACCCGAAAGACACCCCTAAACTCATCAACCATCCACACCCCACAATAGACGCCAACACTAGTCCCACTACTGCATAATAAGGAGAAGGATTAGAAGCAACTGCTAACCCCCCCAAAACAAAACTAACACTTAAAAAAAGTATAAAATACGTCATAACAATTCCTGCTTGGGCTCTATCCAAGACCTTTGGCCTGAAAAACCACCGTTGTAATTTCAACTACAAGAACATACAACCTTAACAAACTCATCTGCTCCATACAACCAATCAAACTCCTCCTCACACCTCCAACTCCCCAATCAACATATTTTTGTTCTCCATTAAATCACCTCCCACGACCAAAAATCCACTAACCAAGCCAATCTCAAACCTACATTTACCAGTTCCACAACTAAAACGTAAACCCCAATAACAACCACTAAACCCAAAATAACTTAGGTTCTTGTAGCTTACAATAAAGCATAACACTGAAGATGTTAAGACGGCTATTACACATACCCCAGGACAAAAAAGACTTAGTCCTAACCTTACAGTTAGTTCTTGCCAAATATATACATGCAAGTATCCGCATTCCAGTGAAAATGCCCTCAATACCTTAAAAAGACAGCAGGAGCAGGCATCAGGCACACCATCCAGATTGTAGCCCAAAACGCCTTGCCTAGCCACACCCCACGGGTACTCAGCAGTAATTAATATTAAGCAATAAGTGTAAACTTGACTTAGTTAAAGCAACTTATCAGGGTTGGTAAATCTTGTGCCAGCCACCGCGGTCACGCAAGAAACCCAAATTAACTTTATACGGCGTAAAGAGTGGTTTTTCATTATCACTTAAACTAAGGCTGAAATGCAACCAAGCTGTTATAAGCATAAGATGCATCTAATACTTCCATAAAATTACCTTAGCTCTATGACCAACAAAACTCCACGAAAGCCAGGACACAAACTGGGATTAGATACCCCACTATGCCTGGCCCTAAATCCTGATGCTTTTGCCACTTAAGCATCCGCCTGAGAACTACGAGCACAAACGCTTAAAACTCTAAGGACTAGGCGGTGCTCCAAACCCACCTAGAGGAGCCTGTTCTATAATCGATAACCCACGATACATCCAACCATCCCTAGCCAAATCAGCCTATATACCGCCGTCGGCAGCCCACCCCTAAACTGAGGGTACAGCAGTGAGCACAATAGCAACCCCCCCGCTAGTAAGACAGGTCGAGGTATAGCCTATGAGATGGTAGAAATGGGCTACATTTTCTAACATAGAAAACCTTACGACAAGAAGTGTGAAATCACTCCTAAAAGCCGGATTTAGCAGTAAAGCAGGATAATGATGCCTCCTTTAAACTGGCTCTGAAGCACGTACATACCGCCCGTCACCCTCCTCACAAGCTATGCCTAATTTTATGCATAATGACTTCTAAAGCTAGAGATGAGGCAAGTCGTAACAAGGTAAGTGTACCGGAAGGTGCACTTAGTCTATCAAGACGTAGCTATAATTAAAGCATTCAGCTTACACCTGAAAGATATCTGTTTGTACCAGATCGCCTTGAAGCCTAGCTCGAGCTCTTTTACCAAATTGTATTAACTAAATCATGCCGCCCACTAAATCAAAGCATTCTCTCATTCAACCTAGTATAAGCGATAGAAAGGTCAACTCAAGACGCGATAGAGATTATGTACCGTAAGGGAAAAATGAAATAGCAATGACAAGCCAAGCATTAAACAGCAAAGACTAATCCTTGTACCTTTTGCATCATGATTTAGCAAGAATTTCCCAAGCAAAACGTCAATTTAAGCTTGCCCCCCCGAAAACCAAGCGAGCTACTTACGAGCAGCTATTCACTGAGCAAACCCGTCTCTGTTGCAAAAGAGTGGGATGCCTCGTTAGTAGGGGTGAAAAGCCAACCGAGCTGGGTGATAGCTGGTTGCCTATGAAACGAATCTTAGTTCTCTCTTAATTCACCCCCTAGGACCACACTCATCCTTCATGAGACGAATTAAGGGTTATTTAAAGGAGGTACAGCTCCTTTAAAAAAGAATACACTCTCCCCCAGCGGATAAATTAAATTGTATCTTCATTGTGGGCCTTCAAGCAGCCATCATTAAAGAGTGCGTCAAAGCTCAACACCTAAAAATTCAAACCTTCTTATGACTCCCTCATCCCCAATAGGCCAACTTATAATAAATAAGAGAATTAATGCTAAAATAAGTAACTAGGGACTCCCTCTATGGCGCAAGCTTACATTATCTCATTAGTAACAAACCACAGGATATCTTCTAACCCTAACAAGGCCCTATATCCAAGATTCTGTTAACCCACCTACGGAGCGCCTCTCAAAGATGATTAAAATCTGTAAAAGGAACTAGGCAAATCCAAGGCCCGACTGTTTACCAAAAACATAGCCTTTAGCTAAACCAAGTATTAAAGGGGAAACCTGCCCAGTGACAATACGTTCAACGGCCGCGGTATCCTAACCGTGCAAAGGTAGCGCAATCAATTGTCCCATAAATTGGGACCTGTATGAATGGCTTAACGAGGTCTTAGCTGGCTCCTACAGATAATCAGTGAAATTGATCTTCCCGTGCAAAAGCAGGAATAACTTCATAAGACAAGAAGACCCTGTGGAACTTTAAAATCTGCTACCACCCTCCATAAACAATAACCCTCCACAGGACTCACTCCCCTAAGATTTTATTGGTATGCATTTTTTGGTTGGGGCGACCTTGGAGATAAACTCAACCTCCAAAAACCAGACAACCCATCTTGACCAAGAACTACTCATCAACGTACTAATAGTAACCAGACCCAAGACAATTGATTAATGAACCTAGCTACCCCAGGGATAACAGCGCAATCTCCTTCAAGAGCCCACATCGACAAGGAGGTTTACGACCTCGATGTTGGATCAGGACATCCTAGTGGTGCAACCGCTACCAAGGGTTCGTTTGTGCAACGATTAATAGTCCTACGTGATCTGAGTTCAGACCGGAGCAATCCAGGTCGGTTTCTATCTATGCTATAACTCCTTCTAGTACGAAAGGACCGAAGAAGTAAGGCCTATGCCACAAGCACGCCTTCGCACCCAGTAATGAACCCAACTGAATTACTCAGAGCTCTACCATATACCTCTTCCTAGAAAAGGACCGCTAGCGGGGCAGAGCTTGGTAAATGCAGAAGGCTTAAGCCCTTTACCCAGAGGTTCAAATCCTCTCCCTAGCTCCACATTAAACATATGGTAGTTCACTCTGCTCTGACTTACCTCATCATATCATTATCCTATGCTCTATCCATCCTCATCGCCGTAGCATTTCTTACCCTAGTTGAACGTAAAGTCTTAAGTTATATAAAAGCTCGAAAAGGACCCAACATTGTAGGGCCATTTGGTCTCCTACAGCCCATAGCAGATGGGGTAAAACTATTTATCAAAGAACCAATCCGTCCATCGACTTCATCCCCCTATTTATTTATAGCTACTCCTATCCTAGCCCTTCTCCTAGCAATTACAATCTGAGTACCCCTCCCTCTACCCTTTCCCTCTCTGACCTAAACCTGGGAATACTTTTCCTCCTAGCCCTATCCAGCCTAGCAGTTTACTCAATCCTATGATCAGGATGAGCTTCCAACTCAAAATATGCCCTAAGTGGCGCCCTCCGAGCAGTCGCACAAACCATTTCCTACGAAGTCACCCTGGCTATTATTCTCCTATCTGTAATTATTCTAAGCGGTAACTACACCCTTAACACCCTTGCTACAACTCAAGAACCCCGTTACCTCATTTTCTCCTCCTGACCTTTAGCAATAATATGGTACATCTCCTCACTTGCTGAAACAAATCGTGCCCCATTTGACCTCACAGAGGGGGAATCTGAACTAGTTTCGGGATTTAATGTAGAATATGCCGCAGGCCCATTCGCCTTATTCTTTCTCGCTGAGTATGCCAATATTATACTAATAAATGCACTCACAACCATTTTATTCCTAAATCCTAACTCACTTAACCTCCCTCAAGAGCTCTTCCCTTTGACGCTAGCCACAAAAACCCTTCTCCTTTCCGCAGGCTTCTTATGAATCCGAGCCTCCTACCCTCGATTCCGCTATGATCAACTCATACATTTACTCTGAAAAAACTTCTTACCCCTAACACTAGCCTTATGCCTATGGCACACCAGCCTCCCCATCTCGTATGCAGGCTTACCCCCCTACCTAAGGCACCTCAAGGAAATGTGCCTGAACCTACAAGGGTCACTATGATAAAGTGAACATAGAGGTACACCAATCCTCTCATTTCCTAGACTTAGAAAAGTAGGAATCGAACCTACACTAAAGGAATCAAAATCCTCCATACTCCCTCTATATTATTCTCTAGTAAGGTCAGCTAATTAAGCTATCGGGCCCATACCCCGAAAATGATGGTTCAACCCCTTCCCCTACTAATGAATCCTCAAGCCAAATTAATCTCCACAATAAGCTTACTCCTGGGGACCTCTATTACAATTTCAAGCAACCATTGAATAACAGCATGAGTCGGTTTAGAAATTAATACTCTAGCTATTCTCCCCTTAATCTCTAAAAACCACCACCCACGAGCCATTGAAGCCTCTACTAAGTATTTTCTAACCCAAGCAACCGAATCCACACTGCTCTTATTTTCCAGCATGACCAACGCATGATTTTCTGGCCAATGGGATATCACCCAACTAACCCATCCCATATCATGCATATTATTAACAATTGCAATTTCTATCAAACTAGGCTTAGTCCCATTCCACTTCTGATTTCCAGAAGTCCTTCAAGGTTCTTCCATAACAACATGCCTCCTACTGGCCACAATCATAAAATTTCCACCAATTACCTTATTTTATCTTACCTCCCCATCACTTGACTCTACCCGCCTATCCCTAATAGCTATCGCTTCAGCAGCCCTAGGAGGTTGAATAGGACTTAATCAGACACAAACTCGTAAAGTCTTGGCTTTCTCATCCATCGCTCATCTTGGATGAATAACTATTATTCTCAACTATAACCCCAATCTGACCTTAATTACCTTCTATCTCTACACTATCACAACTTCCGCTATCTTCTTCATGCTTAACACAACCAACACCTTTAAATTATCCACCGTGATAACCACATGAACTAAGATCCCCTCATTATCTACAATTTTTATACTCACCCTCCTCTCCCTCGCAGGTCTCCCTCCTCTGACAGGATTCCTAACTAAATGATTAATTATTCAAGAACTGACTAAACAAGAATTGACTATAACAGCCACAACTATTGCCTTACTCTCCTTACTCGGACTTTTCTTCTACCTACGCCTAGCCTACTGTGCAACCATCACACTACCCCCACACTCCACTAACTATATAAAACAATGGCAAACTAACAAACCAACCAA
>NW_024104515.1:0-16139 GCF_003945595.2 Pipra filicauda | reverse complement strand
TTCAACTCTTCAACTCTGATTCTTCCACCTAATCACAAAACAACTAATATCCCCATTAAACAAGAAAGGCCACAAATGGGCTCTAATTTTATCATCACTCATAACTATACTGCGAATAATTAACCTATTAGGCCTCCTACCCTATACATTCACACCTACTACTCAATTATCAATAAACCTAGCCCTCGCCTTTCCTTTATGATTCGCCACCCTACTAACGGGCCTACGAAACCAACCTTCAGCTTCTCGAGGTCACCTCCTACCAGAAGGTACCCCTACGCCCCTAATCCCTGCCCTCATTATAATTGAAACAACAAGCCTCCTCATTCGCCCCGTAGCCTTGGGAGTCCGCCTCACAGCTAACCTCACAGCAGGACATCTACTCATTCAACTCATTTCAACAGCTACTGCCGTCCGCCTCCCCATTATACCCACCGTATCCTTCCTAACTATAGTTATTCTTCTCCTCTTAACAATTCTAGAAGTAGCCGTAGCAATAATCCAAGCCTATGTCTTTGTTCTCCTATTAAGCCTTTACTTACAAGAAAACATTTAACCCCTAATGACACACCAAGCCCACTCCGTCCACATAGTAGACCCAAGCCCTTGACCCATTTCCGGAGCAGCAGCTGCTCTCCTTACTACCTCCGGATTGGCCATATGATTTCATCACAATTCCATATGACTCTTACTTCTAGGCCTACTTTCCATAATTCTAGTAATAATCCAATGATGACGTGATATCGTACGAGAAAGCACATTCCAAGGCCACCACACCCTTACAGTCCAAAAGGGCTTAAGCTACGGAATAATTTTATTCATTACATCTGAAGCCTTCTTCTTCCTAGGATTTTTCTGAGCATTCTTCCACTCCAGCCTAGTCCCTACCCCAGAACTTGGAGGGCAATGACCCCCTATGGGAATCAAACACCTCAATCCAATAGAAGTTCCCCTACTTAATACTGCCATTCTCCTGGCCTCAGGAGTTACCGTCACATGAGCCCACCACAGCATGACAGAGGGTAATCGAAACCAAGCTACTCAGGCCCTACTTATAACGGTCTTACTGGGATTTTACTTTACTGCACTTCAAGCAATAGAATATTATGAAGCCCCATTCTCAATTGCCGATGGAGTTTATGGATCTACCTTCTTCGTGGCTACAGGATTCCACGGCCGCCATGTAATCATCGGATCATCCTTCCTCCTAATCTGCCTCCTCCGTCTCATCAAATACCACTTTACACCCAACCACCACTTTGGCTTTGAAGCAGCGGCTTGATACTGACATTTTGTTGATATTATCTGACTATTCCTCTACATAACAATCTACTTATGAGGATCTTGCCCTTCTAGTATATTTATTACAATTGACTTCCAATCTCTAAAATCTGGATAAAAGCCAGAGAAAGGCAATTAACATAATCCTCTTTATATTTATAATCTCTCTATCACTATGTATTATTCTAACCTCATTGAACCTTTGACTGGCTCAAATAAACCCAGATGCAGAAAAACTATCCCCATACGAATGTGGCTTTGACCCGCTAGGCTCCGCCCGCCTCCCCTTTTCAATCCGATTCTTCCTTGTTGCAATCCTATTTCTCTTGTTCGACCTGGAAATTGCCCTCCTACTACCTCTACCAGGGGCCACTCAACTCCTCTCTCCCCTTACCACTCTGACCTCGACCTTCGCTATCATCTTACTCCTCACGCTTGGATTAATCTATGAATGAATTCAAGGGGGCTTAGAATGAGCAGAGTAACTACAGAAAGTTAGTCTAATAAAGACAGTTGATTTCGGCTCAACAGACCACAGTCCTACTCCGTGACTTTCTTAATGACCTTCCTACACTTAAGCTTCTACTCTGCCTTCACCCTAAGTAGTCTAGGGTTAGCTGTTCATCGAATACACTTAATTTCCGCCTTACTATGCTTAGAAAGCATACTATTATCTATATACATTGCACTATCCATGTGGCCTATCCAAACCCAAACAACCTCCCCTTCCTTAATGCCTGTTCTCATACTAGCATCCTCAGCCTGTGAAGCAGGCGCCGGCCTAGCAATCCTAGTAGCCTCCACCCGAACTCATGGCTCAGATCATTTACACAATCTAAACCTCCTGCAATGCTAAAAGTCATTCTCCCCACAATTATATTACTCCCCATAACCCTCTTATCACCCTCAAAATTTTTAGGATTTAATGTTACTTTTCATAGCTTCCTAATCGCAGCAGCCAGCTTACAATGACTTCCTTTAACCTACTACCCTACCAAGAACTTATCCCCATGACTCGGCACCGACCAAATCTCATCCCCCCTACTAGTCCTATCCTGCGGACTTCTTCCTCTTATAATTTTAGCTAGCCAAAACCACCTCCAACAAGAACCTCCTACACGAAAGTATATCTTTATCACAACCATAATCCTTACTCAGCCATTTATCAGCCTAGCCTTTTCAGCTCTAGAATTGATATTATTCTATATCGCGTTTGAAGCCACCCTAATCCCCACCCTAATTCTAATTACACGATGAGGCAGCCAACCAGAACGTTTAAGTGCTGGAATTTACCTCTTATTTTATACACTAATTAGTTCTCTTCCCCTACTAGTTGCCATCTTATATCTTCACACTCAACCAGGAACCATACATATTACCCTAATAAAACTTTCACACCCCTCTCTTACAGATTCTTGAACAGGCCTCATATCAAGCCTAGCCCTACTACTCGCTTTCATAGTAAAAGCTCCTCTTTATGGACTTCACCTATGACTCCCAAAAGCCCATGTAGAAGCACCAATCGCAGGATCTATACTTCTAGCTGCACGCCTCCTCAAACTTGGAGGTTATGGTATTATACGTGTTTCAATAATCACAAATTCCCTTCTAGACTACCTTCACTACCCCTTCTTAACCTTAGCCCTATGAGGAGCATTAATAACAAGTTCTATCTGCCTGCGCCAAATCGATCTTAAATCACTAATTGCCTACTCCTCAGTAAGCCACATAGGCTTAGTCATTGCTGCAACAATAATCCAAACCCACTGATCCTTTTCAGGAGCCATAATCCTGATAATTTCACATGGACTTACCTCTTCCATACTTTTTTGCCTAGCTAATACAAATTATGAACGCATACATAGCCGCACTCTCCTCCTAACACGAGGCCTACAACCCCTCTTACCTCTCACAGGAATCTGATGGCTCCTAGCCAACCTAACTAATATGGCCCTTCCTCCAACCACCAATCTAATAGCTGAATTAACTATCATAATTGCTCTCTTCAACTGATCTACCTTTACCATCATCCTGACCGGAGCCGCAACCTTATTGACTGCAGCCTATACCCTCTACATACTCCTTATAACCCAACGAGGACGAACTCCAACTTACATTACTACCACCCAAAACTCGAATACACGAGAACATCTTCTTATAACACTTCACATCCTACCCTCCCTCCTCCTTATTTTAAAACCAGAGCTAAGCTCAGGAATCCCCACATGCAAGCATAGTTTTAAACCAAACATTAGACTGTGATCCTAAAAATAGAAGTTAAACTCTTCTTGCCTGCCGAGGGGAGGTTTAACCAACAAGAACTGCTAACTCTTGCATCTGAGCTTAAGACCTCAGCCCCCTTACTTTAAAAGGATAATAGCAATCCACTGGTCTTAGGAGCCATTTATCTTGGTGCAAATCCAAGTAAAAGTAATGGACCTCCCATTAATTCTTAATACATCCATATTCCTAACCTTAACCATTCTTTTTACTCCTATTCTACTCCCCCTTCTATCTAAAAACTACCAGAACTCCCCATCTACTATTATACATACTGTTAAAACTTCCTTTATAATCAGTTTAATTCCTATAATCCTTTCCATCTAGTCTAACATGGAAAACACTACTTTCTATTGAGAATGAAAATTCATTACAAACTTTAAAATTCCCCTTAACCTTAAAATAGATCAATACTCCTTAATATTTTTCCCCATTGCACTATTCGTAACATGAGCTATTCTACAATTTGCAACATGATACATAGCTTCAGAACCTTACACCACAAAATTCGCTCTTTACCTCCTAATCTTTCTTATCGCTATACTCATCCTAATCATCGCTAACAACCTATTTCTTCTATTTATCGGCTGAGAAGGAGTTGGAATTATATCCGTCCTCCTAATTGGATGATGACATGGCCGAGCAGAAGCCAATACCGCTGCACTTCAAGCCGTACTTTATAACCGTATTGGAGACATTGGATTAATTCTCTCCATAGCATGACTAGCATCTTCTACTAATACCTGAGAGATTCAGCAAGCATTCTCCTTAAATCAAACACCCCTTCTCCCTCTCATAGGGCTTATTCTAGCAGCTACAGGAAAATCTGCCCAATTTGGCCTCCACCCGTGGCTCCCAGCCGCTATAGAAGGACCAACTCCTGGATCTGCCCTACTTCATTCCAGCACAATAGTAGTCGCCGGAATCTTCCTTCTTATTCGCACTCACCACATATTATGTAGCAATCAAATCGCCTTAACTACGTGCCTTTGTATGGGTGCCTTATCCACATTATTTGCCGCTACATGCGCTCTTACCCAAAACGACATCAAAAAAATTATTGCTTTCTCTACATCCAGCCAATTAGGTCTAATAATAGTTACTATTGGCCTAAACCTACCTAAACTGGCCTTCTTACACATCTCCACCCATGCCTTCTTCAAAGCCATACTCTTCCTCTGCTCCGGGTCTATCATCCATAGTCTTAATGGTGAACAGGATAGTCGAAAAATAGGAGGACTTCAGAAATTACTTCCCACAACTACCTCATGCCTTACAATCGGAAATCTAGCTCTCATAGGAACACCATTCCTAGCAGGGTTCTACTCAAAAGACCTTATTATTGAAAACCTCAACACTTCATACCTAAACACTTGGGCACTCCTTCTAACCCTCGTAGCTACATCCTTTACCGCAACAGATAGCCTACGTATAACCCTACTAGTACAAACTGATTACACCCGGGTCCTTCCCATTACCCCCATCAATGAAAACAATCCAGCAGTTACAAACCCAATCACCCGTCTTGCTCTTGGAAGTATCACAGCTGGATT
The DNA here is from genome assembly GCF_003945595.2 of Pipra filicauda. Classification (NCBI taxonomy): domain Eukaryota; kingdom Metazoa; phylum Chordata; class Aves; order Passeriformes; family Pipridae; genus Pipra; species Pipra filicauda. The sequence goes on along the minus strand of NW_024104515.1, from coordinate 11,025 downwards.
ATTAATCACCTCTTACATCTCCCCTGTAAAAACCCCTCCCATGACCATACCACTGACCTCAAAACCGCAGCCATTATTGTCACAATATTAGGTATTATCCTAGCCCTAGAACTATCAAAACTCACACATACCTTCACCACCCCTAAGCAAAATATGACTATAAACTTCGCAAACACCCTAGGGTATTTTAACCCAATCATACATCGCCTTAGCTCCTCTAAGCTACTAAGCAACGGCCAAAACATTGCATCCCACTTAATTGACTTATCCTGATATAAGAAAATAGGCCCAGAGGGACTGGCAACCCTTCAACTCAAAACATCCAAAATCCTAACTATTTTCCACTCTGGACTAATCAAAACATATTTAGGATCCTTCGCCCTATCTATCTTAATTATAATTCTATTTACACAGAACTAAGAATTAATGGCCCCTAATTTACGAAAACATCATCCTCTTCTAAAAATAATCAATAACTCCCTAATTGACCTCCCAACACCATCAAACATTTCCGCCTTATGAAACTTTGGATCTCTTCTAGGTATTTGCCTAATAATCCAAATCATCACCGGCCTCTTATTAGCAATACACTACACCGCAGACATCACCCTAGCATTTACATCCGTTGCCCATACATGCCGAAACGTTCAATTCGGCTGACTCATCCGTAACCTTCACGCAAACGGTGATTCCTTCTTCTTCATATGCATTTACCTCCACATTGGACGAGGATTCTACTATGGTTCCTACTTATATAAAGAAACCTGAAACACAGGAATTATTCTTCTGCTTACTTTAATAGCAACTGCCTTTGTAGGGTATGTCCTTCCCTGAGGCCAAATATCATTCTGAGGTGCCACAGTAATTACTAACCTATTCTCAGCTATCCCTTACATTGGCCAAACACTTGTAGAATGGGCTTGAGGTGGATTTGCAGTTGACAATCCTACACTCACCCGATTCTTTGCTCTTCACTTCCTCCTCCCATTCTTAATTGCAGGCCTCACCTTCATTCATCTAACTTTTTTACACGAAACAGGCTCAAACAACCCCCTAGGCATACATTCAGATTGTGATAAAATCCCATTCCACCCCTACTTCTCAGTAAAAGATATTCTAGGCCTTTTATTCCTTCTCATCCCACTAATAACACTTGCTATATTCTCCCCTAACCTTTTAGGAGACCCAGAAAATTTTACTCCTGCAAATCCAGTAGTTACACCTCCTCATATTAAACCCGAATGATATTTCCTATTTGCATATGCTATTCTACGATCAATCCCCAACAAACTAGGAGGAGTCCTAGCCCTCGCTGCCTCCGTCCTAATTCTATTTTTAACCCCATTTCTCCACATGTCAAAACAACGAACAATAACCCTCCGACCTCTTTCTCAACTCCTATTTTGAATCTTAGTGACAAACCTCCTAATCCTCACATGAATTGGTAGTCAACCGGTTGAACATCCATTTATCATCATTGGACAACTTGCCTCAGCTACTTACTTCACAATTATGCTTATTCTATTCCCCATTACCAGTCTCCTAGAAAATAAGATACTTAACCTCTAACTACTCTAATAGTTTATAAAAAACATTGGTCTTGTAAACCAAAGATTGAAGGTCACCCCCTTCTTAGAGTGTTCTAAAAATATTCAAGCACCCCAACTTTCTAATCAATACGACCATCAAGGGGAGGGGCCCCCCCCTCCCCCCCATACCCTATGGTATGTACTACTTTGCATTACATTCTCCACCACATTAGACATAACATCCATGTAGGAAAATCGGGTACACCATTATTGCAAAACCAACCAAATTTTCATGCTTTCTCCCATACAACCCAAACAAGACATAAACATACCTAGGCACATTTCTACTTAACCCCATACCATGTCATGTTCTAGGAATAATTCCGCTAAACGAACTAAAACCTAAACTCGTTAATTTTCGCATAAATTCCTTTACAATACGAGGAACGTCACAGGACCTAGAATCCACCGTTCAGGACCCCTCACCACTTAAACTTGCTCTACGCGCTGACCAAGAAGTGCTGGGTTATTTATTAATCGTACCCCTCACGAGAAACCAGCAACCCGGCGTTAGTAATGTTTATCATGTCCATCTTCAGGTGTATTCTTTCTTCTGCCCCTAAAAACCCGCTCTCATAACTTGCTCTTTGTCGCCTCTGGTTCCTCGGTCAGGGCCATAACTTGCTTAATTTTCCTAAACTTGCGCTCCGTTACTAATGGTTGGGGATGCTTGGCCAACTCGGACCCCGTGATCGCGGCATTTTCTCTTTTCTAAACTTTTGGTTTTTTTTTTTGGGGTAGATCTCAATAAGCCCTTCAGAGTGCTCCGCCAGTGGGCTACCATATATGGTGGACGTGGGCGCCTTATGGTCGGCGAGCGGTTTTCTCACTTTCGCGTGTAAATTAATGATATGGTATGCAGGATGCTACTCGGTCTCATGCTGTTGCACTGATTCACCGTCAGGCGCTATTGGCTTGGCTCTTCAATTACGTCTATCATCAAGTTGCAGTTTAATTAATGCACGCAAGACATGATTTTTCTCATTTTTTCTTGTCAATTTTGCAAAAAAATCACAAAAATTTTGTCATTTTTGCAATGATCTAGGGACTTTTCCGCTTTTCATCATTAATTTTTGTTTTAAAAATTTTTTACAAAAATTTTAAATTTTACAAACATTCCATTCCCCTAATTTACCAATTAACTAAGTTTGCATCATCAATTCGTTAAAATTTTTTATCCAACTAAACTCACCCCACTATTTTCCTTTCATCATTCGTTTGTTCATTCGTTCATTATACACAAACTCAACCCACTATTTTCCTTTCATCATTCGTTTGTTCATTCGTTCATTATACACAAACTCACCCCACTATTTTCCTTTCATCATTCGTTTGTTCATTCGTTCATTATACACAAACTCACCACACTATTTTTCTTTCATCATTCGTTTGTTCATTCGGTCATTATACACAACGCACCCCAAAGTTCCCTTTCATCATTCGGTTTGTTCATTCGTTTCATTAGACACAACTCAACCCCACTAGTTTTCCTTTCATCATTCGTTTGTTCATATCGTTTCCATGGACACAAACCACCCACTATTGTCCGTTCTCATCGTTTGTTCATTCGTGTTCATTATACACAAACTCACCCCACTAGTTTCCCTTTCATCATTAGTTGGTTCTTCGTTCATTAGCACAAACTTCACCCGCCACTATTTTCCTCCCCCGCAGCTAAGACTTAACTAATTATCCTAATCCCCTACCCTCCCTCTTTCAACCTCATTACCCCAACCAACACCTCACCTACATCCTCCTCCAATGATTAACCCCAAATCTTCCCTCCCCTCTCAGAAAAAAAGGAATTAAACCTTTATCACCAACTCCCAAAGCTGGTATTTTCATTAAACTATTTCCTGAACCTCCTCCCCCCTAAACTGCCCGAATTGCCCCCGGGACAACCCTCGCACAAGCTCTAGCACAACAAACAACGTTAACAACAGACCCCAACCTGCAACTAAAAATTGTCCCACCCCCCAAGAATAAAACATAGCCGCACCCTCAAAATCTAACCGAACAAACGACACACCTCCACTATCCACCGTACCCAACCCTAATCACCGTAACTCGGATAACCCTATAATAAATGCCCCTCCCCCCAACGCTAAAACTAACCCAACACCATACCCCACAACCCGCCAATCCCCCCAAGTCTCAGGAAACGGAGCTGCTGCTAATGAAACTGAATATACAAAAACCACTAACATTCCGCCCAAATATACCAAGAACAATACTAACGACACGAAAGACACCCCTAAACTCATCAACCATCCACACCCCACAATAGACGCCAACACTAGTCCCACTACTGCATAATAAGGAGAAGGATTAGAAGCAACTGCTACCCCCCCCAAAACAAAACTAACACTTAAAAAAAGTATAAAATACGTCATAACAATTCCTGCTTGGCCTCTATCCAAGACCTTTGGCCTGAAAAACCACCGTTGTAATTTCAACTACAAGAACATACAACCTTAACAAACTCATCTGCTCCATACAACCAATCAAACTCCGCCTCACACCTCCAACTCCCCAATCAACATATTTTTGTTATCCATTAAATCACCTCCCACGACCAAAAATCCACTAACCAAGCCAATCTCAAACCTACATTTACCAGTTCCACAACTAAAACGTAAACCCCAATAACAACCACTAAACCCAAAATAACTTAGGTTCTTGTAGCTTACAAGAAAGCATAACACTGAAGATGTTAAGACGGCTATTACACATACCCAAGGACAAAAAAGACTTAGTCCTAACCTTACAGTTAGTTCTTGCCAAATATATACATGCAAGTATCCGCATTCCAGTGAAAATGCCCTCAATACCTTAAAAAGACAGCAGGAGCAGGCATCAGGCACACCATCCAGATTGTAGCCCAAAACGCCCTGCCTAGCCACACCCCCACGGGTACTCAGCAGTAATTAATATTAAGCAATAAGTGTAAACTTGACTTAGTTAAAGCAACTTATCAGGGTTGGTAAATCTTGTGCCAGCCACCGCGGTCACACAATAAACCCAAATTAACTTTATACGGCGTAAAGAGTGGTTTTTCATTATCACTTAAACTAAGGCTGAAATGCAACCAAGCTGTTATAAGCATAAGATGCATCTAATACTTCCATAAAATGACCTTAGCTCTATGACCAACAAAACTCCACGAAAGCCAGGACACAAACTGGGATTAGATACCCCACTATGCCTGGCCCTAAATCCTGATGCTTTTGCCACTTAAGCATCCGCCTGAGAACTACGAGCACAAACGCTTAAAACGCTAAGGACTTGGCGGTGCTCCAAACCCACCTAGAGGAGCCTGTTCTATAATCGATAACCCACGATACATCCAACCATCCCTAGCCAAATCAGCCTATATACCGCCGTCGTCAGCCCACCCCTAAACTGAGGGTACAGCAGTGAGCACAATAGAAACCCCCCCGCTAGTAAGACAGGTCGAGGTATAGCCTATGAGATGGTAGAAATGGGCTACATTTTCTAACATAGAAAACCTTACGACAAGAAGTGTGAAATCACTCCTAAAGGGCGGATTTAGCAGTAAAGCAGGATAATGATGCCTCCTTTAAACTGGCTCTGAAGCACGTACATACCGCCCGTCACCCTCCTCACAAGCTATGCCTAAGTTTATTCATAATGACTTCTAAAGCTAGAGATGAGGCAAGTCGTAACAAGGTAAGTGTACCGGAAGGTGCACTTAGTCTATCAAGACGTAGCTATAATTAAAGCATTCAGCTTACACCTGAAAGATATCTGTTTGTACCAGATCGCCTTGAAGCCTAGCTCGAGCTCTTTTACCAAATTGTATTAACTAAATCATGCCGCCCACTAAATCAAAGCATTCTCTCATTCAACCTAGGATAGGCGATAGAAAGGTCAACTCAAGACGCGATAGAGATTATGTACCGTAAGGGAAAAATGAAATAGCAATGACAAGCCAAGCATTAAACAGCAAAGACTAATCCTTGTACCTTTTGCATCATGATTTAGCAAGAATTTCCCAAGCAAAACGTCAATTTAAGCTTGCCCCACCGAAACCCAAGCGAGCTACTTACGAGCAGCTATTCACTGAGCAAACCCGTCTCTGTTGCAAAAGAGTGGGATGACTCGTTAGTAGGGGTGAAAAGCCAACCGAGCTGGTTGATAGCTGGTTGCCTATGAAACGAATCTTAGTTCTCTCTTAATTCACCCCCTAGGACCACACTCAGCCTTCATGAGACGAATTAAGGGTTATTTAAGGGAGGTACAGCTCCTTTAAAAAAGAATACACTCTCCCCCAGCGGATAAATTAAATTGTATCTTCATTGTGGGCCTTCAAGCAGCCATCATTAAAGAGTGCGTCAAAGCTCAACACCTAAAAATCCAAACCTTCTTATGAATCCCTCATCCCCAATAGGCCAACTTATAATAAATAAGAGAATTAATGCTAAAATAAGTAACTAGGGACTCCCTCTATGGCGCAAGCTTACATTATCTCATTATTAACAAACCACAGGAGATCTTCTAACCCTAACAAGGCCCTATATCCAAGATTCTGTTAACCCACCTACGGAGCGCCTCTCAAAGATGATTAAAATCTGTAAAAGGAACTAGGCAAATCCAAGGCCCGACTGTTTACCAAAAACATAGCCTTTAGCTAAACCAAGTATAAAAGGTGAAACCTGCCCAGTGACAATACGTTCAACGGCCGCGGTATCCTAACCGTGCAAAGGTAGCGCAATCAATTGTCCCATAAATTGGGACCTGTATGAATGGCTTAACGAGGTCTTAGCTGTCTCCTACAGATAGTCAGTGAAATTGATCTTCCCGTGCAAAAGCAGGAATAACTTCATAAGACAAGAAGACCCTGTGGAACTTTAAAATCTGCTACCACCCTCCATAAACAATTACCCTCCACAGGACTCACTCCCCTAGGATTTTATTGGTATGCATTTTTTGGTTGGGGCGACCTTGGAGATAAACTCAACCTCCAAAAACCAGACAACCCATCTTGACCAAGAACGACTCATCAACGTACTAATAGTAACCAGACCCAATACAATTGATTAATGAACCTAGCTACCCCAGGGATAACAGCGCAATCTCCTTCAAGAGCCCACATCGACAAGGAGGTTTACGACCTCGATGTTGGATCAGGACAGCCTAGTGGTGCAACCGCTACCAAGGGTTCGTTTGTTCAACGATTAATAGTCCTACGTGATCTGAGTTCAGACCGGAGCAATCCAGGTCGGTTTCTATCTATGCTATAACTCCTTCTAGTACGAAAGGACCGAAGAAGGAAGGCCTATGCCACAAGCACGCCTTCGCACCCAGTAATGAACCCAACTGAATTACTCAGAGCTCTACCATATACCTCTTCCTAGAAAAGGACCGCTAGCGTGGCAGAGCTTGGTAAATGCAGAAGGCTTAAGCCCTTTACCCAGAGGTTCAAATCCTCTCCCTAGCTCCACATTAAACATATGGTAGTTCACTCTGCTCTGACTTACCTCAGCATATCATTATCCTATGCTCTATCCATCCTCATCGCCGTAGCATTTCTTACCCTAGTTGAACGTAAAGTCTTAAGTTATATACAAGCTCGAAAAGGACCCAACATTGTAGGGCCATTTGGTCTCCTACAGCCCATAGCAGATGGTGTAAAACTATTTATCAAAGAACCAATCCGTCCATCGACTTCATCCCCCTATTTATTTATAGCTACTCCTATCCTAGCCCTTCTCCTAGCAATTACAATCTGAGTACCCCTCCCTCTACCCTTTCCCCTCTCTGACCTAAACCTGGGAATACTTTTCCGCCTAGCCCTATCCAGCCTAGCAGTTTACTCAATCCTATGATCAGGATGAGCTTCCAACTCAAAATATGCCCTAATTGGCGCCCTCCGAGCAGTCGCACAAACCATTTCCTACGAAGTCACCCTGGCTATTATTCTCCTATCTGTAATTATTTCCTATAGGCTAGCGTAAACTACAAAAAAACCCTGAAACACCCTTGGCTCCAACTCAAGAACCCTTAACTCATTTTCCCCGGTTTTGTGGTTTGGGTTTTTTTGGGCCCCCCCTTTCTTCCGTTCTCCCTTTTCCTTCCCCCCTTTTCTCCTCCTGACCTTTAGCAATAATATGGTACATCTCCTCACTTGCTGAAACAAATCGTGCCCAATTTGACCTCACAGAGGGGGAATCTGAACTAGTTTCGGGATTTAATGTAGAATATGCCGCAGGCCCATTCGCCTTATTCTTTCGCGCTGAGTATGCCAATATTATACTAATAAATGCACTCACAACCATTTTATTCCTAAATCCTAACTCACTTAACCTCCCTCAAGAGCTCTTCCCTTTGACTCTAGCCACAAACACCCTTCTCCTTTCCGCAGGCTTCTTATGAATCCGAGCCTCCTACCCTCGATTCCGCTATGATCAACTCATACATTTACTCTGAAAAAACTTCTTACCCCTAACACTAGCCTTATGCCTATGGCACACCAGCCTCCCCAGCTCGTATGCAGGCTTACCCCCCTACCTAAGGCACCTCAAGGAAATGTGCCTGAACCTACAAGGGTCACTATGATAAAGTGAACATAGAGGTACACCAATCCTCTCATTACCTAGACTTAGAAAAGTAGGAATCGAACCTACACTAAAGGAATCAAAATCCTCCATACTCCCTCTATATTATTCTCTAGTAAGGTCAGCTAATTAAGCTATCGGGCCCATCCCCCGAAAATGATGGTTCAACCCCTTCCCCTACTAATGAATCCTCAAGCCAAATTAATCTCCACAATAAGCTTACTCCTGGGGACCTCTATTACAATTTCAAGCAACCATTGAATAACAGCATGAGTCGTTTTAGAAATTAATACTCTAGCTATTCTCCCCTTAATCTCTAAAAACCACCACCCACGAGCCATTGAAGCCTCTACTAAGTATTTTCTAACCCAAGCAACCGAATCCACACTGCTCTTATTTTCCAGCATGACCAACGCATGATTTTCTGGCCAATGGGATATCACCCAACTAACCCATCCCATATCATGCATATTATTAACAATTGCAATTTCGATCAAACTAGGCTTAGTCCCATTCCACTTCTGATTTCCAGAAGTCCTTCAAGGTTCTTCCATAACAACATGCCTCCTACTGGCCACAATCATAAAATTTCCACCAATTACCTTATTATATCTTACCTCCCCATCACTTGACTCTACCCTCCTATCCCTAATAGCTATCGCTTCAGCAGCCCTAGGAGGTTGAATAGGACTTAATCAGACACAAACTCGTAAAGTCTTGGCTTTCTCATCCATCGCTCATCTTGGATGAATAACTATTATTCTAAACTATAACCCCAATCTGACCTTAATTACCTTCTATCTCTACACTATCACAACTTCCGCTATCTTCTTCATTCTTAACACAACCAACACCTTTAAATTAGCCACCGTGATAACCACATGAACTAAGATCCCCTCATTATCTACAATTTTTATACTCACCCTCCTCTCCCTCGCAGGTCTCCCTCCTCTGACAGGATTCCTACCTAAATGATTAATTATTCAAGAACTGACTAAACAAGAATTGACTATAACAGCCACAACTATTGCCTTACTCTCCTTACTCGGACTTTTCTTCTACCTACGCCTATCCTACTGTGCAACCATCACACTACCCCCAAACTCCACTAACTATATAAAACAATGGCAAACTAACAAACCAACCAACCCCCTAACCACAACCTTCACTACTCGATCAATTTTACTCCTACCACTATCCCCCATAATATTCACAATCCCCTAGGAACTTAGGTTATTCAAACCAAAGGCCTTCAAAGCCTTAGATAAGGGTTAATCCCCCTTAGGTCCTGCTAAGATCCACAGGATATTAACCTGTATCTCCTGAATGCAACTCAGATGCTTTAACTAAGCTAGAACCTCTTCCTAGACAGATGGGCCTTGATCCCATAAAACTTTAGTTAACAGCTAAATGCCCTAACCAACAGGCTTCTGCCTACCAGATTCCGGCGCATATCTAATGCACATCAAGGAGCTTGCAACTCAACATGAACTTCACTACAGAATCGATAAGAAGAGGAATCAAACCTCTGTAAAAAGGACTACAGCCTAACGCTTCAACACTCAGCCATCTTACCTATGACTTTCATCAACCGTTGATTATTCTCCACCAATCACAAAGAGATCGGCACACTCTACCTTATTTTTGGTGCATGAGCTGGTATAATCGGCACAGCCCTAAGCCTTCTTATTCGAGCAGAATTAGGACAACCGGGAACCCTTTTAGGTGACGACCAAATCTATAATGTAATCGTCACCGCACATGCCTTTGTTATAATTTTCTTCATACTAATACCCATTATAATCGGAGGGTTTGGCAATTGACTAGTTCCATTAATAATTGGTGCCCCCGATATAGCATTCCCTCGAATAAATAATATAAGCTTCGGACTTCTTCCCCCATCCTTTCTCCTACTCCTAGCATCCTCTACAGTAGAAGCCGGGGCTGGAACAGGATGAACAGTATACCCACCCCTAGCTGGAAATCTAGCCCACGCAGGCGCATCAGTAGACCTCGCCATCTTCGCTCTTCACCTAGCAGGTGTCTCTTCTATTCTCGGAGCAATCAACTTTATCACTACGGCAATTAATATAAAACCACCTGCCCTTTCACAATACCAAACCCCCTTATTCGTTTGATCCGTCTTAATTACTGCAGTATTACTTCTCCTCTCTCGACCAGTCCTCGCCGCTGGCATTACAATACTCCTAACAGACCGTAACCTAAACACCACATTCTTCGACCCTGCAGGAGGCGGAGACCCAATTTTATACCAACACTTATTCTGGTTTTTCGGCCATCCAGAAGTCTACAGTCTTATCTTACCAGGATTCGGAATTATCTCCCATGTCGTAGCCTACTACGCTGGAAAAAAAGAACCTTTTGGCTACATAGGCATAGTCTGAGCCATACTATCCATTGGCTTCCTAGGCTTCATTGTATGAGCTCATCACATATTCACAGGTGGAATAGACGTAGACACCCGAGCCTACTTTACATCCGCCACCATAATTATTGCAATTCCTACTGGCATTAAAGTCTTCAGCTGACTCGCTACTCTGCACGGCGGAACAATTAAATGAAACCCACCTATACTATGAGCCCTAGGCTTTATCTTCCTTTTCACCAGTGGTGGACTAACAGGCATCGTTCTCGCCAACTCCTCTCTAGACATTGCTTTACATGACACATATTATGTAGTTGCACACTTCCACTATGTCCTATCCATAGGAGCAGTATTTGCCATTTTAGCTGGCTTTACACATTGATTCCCTCTCTTCACAGGCTAGACCCTTCACACTACATGAGCCAAAGCCCACTTTGGAGTAATATTCTTTGGAGTTAACCTAACATTCTTT
>NW_024104512.1:467500-682911 GCF_003945595.2 Pipra filicauda | reverse complement strand
GGGAAGGGAAGGGAAGGGAAGGGAAGGGAAGGGAAGGGAAGGGAAGGGAAGGGAAGGGAAGGGAAGGGAAGGGACGGGAAGGGAAGGGAAGGGAAGGGAAGGGAAGGGAAGGGAAGGGAAGGGAAGGGAAGGGAAGGGAAGGGAAGGGAAGGGAAGGGAAGGGACGGGAAGGGAAGGGACGGGAAGGGAAGGGAAGGGAAGGGAAGGGAAGGGAAGGGAAGGGAAGGGAAGGGAATGGAAGGGAAGGGAAGGGAAGGGAAGGGAAGGGAAGGGAAGGGAAGGGAAGGGAAGGGAAGGGAAGGGAAGGGAAGGGAAGGGAAGGGAAGGGAAGGGAAGGGAAGGGAAGGGAAGGGAAGGGAAGGGAAGGGAAGGGAAGGGAAGGGCAGGGAAGGGAAGGGAAGGGTAGGGAAGGGAAGGGAAGGGAAGGGAAGGGAAGGGAAGGGAAGGGAAGGGAAGGGAAGGGAAGGGAAGGGAAGGGAAGGGAAGGGAAGGGATGGGAAGGGACGGGAAGGGAAGGGAAGGGAAGGGAAGGGAAGGGAAGGGAAGGGAAGGGAAGGGAAGGGAAGGGAAGGGAAGGGAAGGGAAGGGAAGGGAAGGGAAGAAGGGAAGGAGGGAGGGACGGAAGGGAGGGAAGGGAAGGGAAGGGATGGGAAGGGAAGTTTTGGGAAGGGAAGGGAAGGGAAGGGATGGGAAGGGAAGGGATGGGAAGGGAAGGGATGGGAAGGGATGGGAAGGGAAGGGATGGGAAGGGATGGGAAGGGAAGGGGAAAGCCGACCGAATTATAATAAAATCACTGACATCCTAAGAAAGAAGTGTTTTTATTTGGCCTTGGCCTTTCAGGGGTCTGGTAGCATTCATGCCATCTGGCACCACTACAAGTGTATGTTTTTCCTGTCCCTCTGTGCTTCCCAAACACGAAGCTGGGAGGGGCTGTGGGCGGGGCAGCAGGTGAGGGTGGTGGTGCTCAGCCCTGCCGTCAGCAGGGGGTAGTGAAAGTACGGCGGTGGAGAGGGGCGGGCGGGCTCCAGATGCCTCGTTAGCCACTTGGATTTTATGTGGAGGATGGGCGAGGGGGGTGGGAAGAGCTGTGGTCTATTTGGGGAAAAAAAAATATCACAGCCTATTAGTTAGGAGCAATGAAATGGAGACAACTTCAGGGACTCCATTAAGTGCAGCGTGTTTAGGCAGCCCCAGTCCCCAGGTGAGCTGTGCTATTCTAGAGGATTGTGTACTGCAAAATAATTGGACTTGGGAAATCAGCTGGGCTTCAGTGGCCTCGTGTAGCCTGATACCACGGAAGGAGGAAGGGGGGGAAACATTTCCTTTTTCTTAGTTTTATTTTTTTTTTCCTTCCAGTCTAAAGGCTGCAGTGAATACAAAGAGGAAACGTCGTGCTGGATAGATTTACTGTCAATAGTCGTTTGAATAATACAAACAATGGCTATAATTAAATTTCATTTTGGCAGGGGATTATTTGAAGCATGTCATCATAACACCAGCTTGTAGTATATTATTCTCTTGGCATCCTGGACTTTTCCTGTTGCATTCACTGAGTAAAAATGATCCAGAATTCAATGAGAAAAGGCTGAATCTGCAGGGATGCCTTTAATGCATTGATATGTCTAGAATCAGATTCTTAAATAAAACATCCCTGCTTATTTTTTTTTAATTTCTTTATTAAAGAAGATAAATTAGAAATGGCAGAACAGGTTGAACTGGAGCCCCTTTTTGCACCTAGACCAGTTGCTGAGTAAAATCCTATTGATCTGTTGGTGTTACTGAAGGGCAACAGTGCACCCATGAATCACAAGTAAGGGCTGTGTCTCTTCTTTCGGGTGAGCAAAGTCACTGTTTAATTGGGCAAAAGTTGTTTCAAACTGAGTCCTAGTGCTCCCAGCAGTGTGTGTGGCAAGGATACCATTGGCTCCAAACAACACCTTGACTGAAGAGTGATATTTATAAAATGCAACATTGCTAAAATGCAAGTTTTGTCTTGTTTTCTGATGTGTGTTAAGAAATGTTGCAAGGCATCAGCATTATTCAGTAAGTCATGAAAAATGGTGTGGTGGGTCTGGCTCTCATTGATGCTGAGTGTGAATGAGAGTCCAGCTCCAGTGCTTGCAGCTGTGTCGGAGCCCATCACTCCTTGTTAACAACTGCAAAGGTGAAAAGAAAAATGGTTTTGTACCAATGCCTCAGCCCCCCCAGCACTCTTACTAAACATTTTAACTGTTCTGCTCCTGATAAGTGCAGAACTTCAGGTATTAATTTGTTCAGTGTAGGCAAGACTTGAGAAAATAAAGCACTATTGAGTTAAAAGGCACAATGTAAGGTGCTATTGGATTAAGAATGTGTATGCTGTAGTGTAAGTTAATGGAACAGTAATAGTGAGAAGTGACCTTCTTCCCCTCCAGAAATGGAAAAAAAGCCACACTTAGCAGTAGAAAATAAGATGGGAACCTCTGAGTGTAAGGTCACTGCAACTCCCAGCACATGTGGCCCTGCAGTAATAAAATGCTGTCTGTGGCAAACCAGTCCATCACTCCTTGCTATTAGGGCATAAACAGGATCATATTATATTGCTCAATTCCTCTAATAATAGCTAAGTACTTTATGTGTCTCTTCCTTGAAATACCAGTTGCAAATTAAGAAAACACTTATACAAAATAAAAAAGGAAGATATGATCTTATTCAACAGTAATCTCCCTTTAGCTGAAGCCATTTCCGTGGCATTCTTGCTTAGACCAAGAATGAGGACAAAAACCCCAAACCAAACAGAAAAAGCCATTCAACATTACATTTCCTGGATGCAGGACTTTTTTTTTCAGACCAGCTAGAAGACAGCAGTAATTACCATACACATTTCCTCATTAAAATATCATTAGTAAAGGCATTGTTCCTTCAAGATGTTGCAAACAAGGTTTATTGCTTTGGATTATGTCACTGGAGTTTACCTGTAGCCAGATGTTGACTGTGAGTTGGAAGATGCAGGGCAGAGTTGTCTGAACCCAGCCTGGCCTTTCTTACAGCAAGAAGCCCATTGTCATTCAGATTGTTTTATCTGCTTGGACAGAGCTGTCACTGTGAGTGGACCCTTGGCTGTAGCTTCTCTTGGAAGACACTTGGTGTCATTGCTCCAAGTAAACTAGTGCTGCCATCATGGACTGACAAGTGTTACAAGCAGCTGTATTTGGTTACTGCATAGTGAATTTGACTTCGTAATCTGTATTTAAACACCAGTTTTTGCAAAGTTACCAAAATCCGTGTTTTCCCGATTGTTAAATCAAGCTTTAAGGCACCATTACAAGCAACCGTTACCTGTGATAACCAAAGTACTTCAGATTTTCTCTGTGGATAGCAATCTCTGTGCAGATTGCATTGCTTTACCCACAGTTTGTGTCACCAGAGTATCTGCCCTGTATTGCTCATTGTGCCCTGAACGGGCTTTGTATGATAACCATCCGCTGGAGTCACACTTTGCACTGTGATATCAGTGTCTCAAAAGGTATTTTAAAAGAGTAAAAAACAACATCTTGGATTTCAAGAGCTGAAAGTGCACTGGTAGCAGTTTCATTTTGCAAGATTCCTCAGCTCTGTCAAAAATCCATGTGGAGGATGAATGGCATTGTGTTATAAAAATCTCCATCAGAGCCATGGGGGGTGTGCCTGGACATGGGGGGAAACAGTCCCCTGGCACACAAACACAGCAGCCCTGGGTTTGCTGTACTAGAGACCAAAAGGAATGATTCCATCTGAATCCCAAAGTTTTCCAGGATTTGAATTTGAGGTTAACCCAAGGTTGTGATTGAAGACAGCCAGTGTTAGAATTCAAGAAGCAGCTGCAGACAAGGTTCTTGATCAGTTGTGTGTGCTAGAGAGGGGAGTTCCTGACACATGGAATTGCTCTTCTTCTGTTCCCAGCAAAACTAGCTCCCTGAGATCTCAGCATGGAGATGCTGGCTGTGAGAAGTATTGAATCAGTTCTTCCTTCCCTTTTCTCCTCCCTAATAACTCTTCTTGCTGATGCAGCAGACTTCCAAGCAAACTTTCTGAGCTACCTTGTTACTCAAATGAAAGTACTTTCCTACTGTGATTAGCATCTGTTTATGGGATGGGTTCTGTTTTTCATAATTAAATCCTGAGCAGAAATGCAAAGTCTGCTGTGTAAAAGGATAATGAATCTTTATTGCACCAGTGCAAATCAGATTTGTGCAAAAGGCTCTTTGAAAACAGTAATAAGCCAAGACATGTATTAAGTCCCCAAGATAAGGTTCTTGCTTTTATATTTGCCTTTTATAAATGGAAATTGTGACTACCCAGTGGATTTCATGTGACCTTTCTGCCACTAAAAGAGATTTTAGCCTTGACCTTAGGCTTAGTACATGCCAACCCCACCTTCCTCATGGCCAAGCCTCTAAAAAAAATACATATTTTAAGGAGAAAAAGTAGGGATGGGCTTTGTCTGTTTTCTTTGTGTGTCTTCAGTAGCAGTGAGAAGTGGGGAGGGAGGGAGGCACTTGAAAGGTCTGAGATACTATCTAATCAGCCATCCCAATGTCCATTTAGCACGAGCTGTAACATTTTAAGGATCTCCTGGCCACTCTCTCAGAAGGGAAGGCTCGTGTCATCCCTTGTATTTTCCCATTGTACACATCATTTCCTGGCGAATGCAGGATTTATTCCCCAGCTAAACCCTTCTTGACAGGTTTGTTATCTGTTCACCCGGTCGGCAAGCCCCTGAGAGGCAGAGCAGGGCTGTTAGCAGAGAGAGAGGAGCAGGAGAGGGGGAGGGAGGAGGGAGGAAGAAAGAGGACTGGGAAGCAGGGCAAGGAAATGTCAAGCGAGCTGCCAAGGATGGATATTATAGCTGCTGGGGACCTCAGAGAGTATCATGTGTCTTTTGTGTCTATTTTACAGTCAGTGCTTCATGTAAGATGGCAGTCTCGCCTGGACTGTGCTTAGTATTGATTTACTTCCAGGCAAGGCACAGACCATTTTAGGAGTACGTGGGAGACTAGAAAAAAAATCCTCCCACCCCACCCTGTTCCAGCCTTCATTTTTTTCTATAAACAAACGCATTTCAAGTGGTTTCTATTAAGTTCATTCTCCACCTTGTTTTTTCCTTTTTTTTTTTTTTTTTTAAATTAGCAACTTGATCAGAGGCTTCTCAATGCCAGTAGATACCTAGAAAGCAATGTGGGTTATTGTCTTGTGTACAGACTGCAAACTGTGGTCTTTCTGGCTTTTAGAGAAAGACCCAGATCTCCTTCAACACAACCCCTGCTCCCGGATCACGCCTACCAAGAAGTAGCTGGAAGGTGCAAGCATGCTGAATTGGAGAACCTGGTTTGTTTTGGTTTTTTTTTAATCTACACATAATATATAGCCCTTATTATTCCCCTTCTGTTGTTTTCTGCAGTTGCTGCTCAGCACTGGGAGCAGTATGTTGGATGGGAAGCAGCCGTATGGCTGTCTGAGCACTCAGCAGCTGCTCTGCTCTCCGAGAGCCTTGGGCTGGGTGTGCTTCCCCCTGGCAGCCTCCGTGCTCCTGGGCTTCAGCAGCCCAGCTCGAGTGGATTTTTGCATTTGAGACCCTGCTTAGGCTCCTGCTTCTGTCTCCCTGTGGTTCTGCACCTCCAGGCTGCAGCTTCAGGAGGGGCTGCTGGAAGGTTTCAGTGTTCATGAGGCTGAGCAGGGTCAGAGCCTGCAGTCACTCCGTGCTGGGTTGCAGTGGAGGCTCGTAATGCTGATCACCAGGGGCAGCTGCTGATGGGTTTTCACCCAAATAACTAGAAGTATTGGTTCCTGTATCACATTTGCGCTCGTTTGATATTTGGAGATGAAAACAAGTTAAAGGTTTCTAATTTTCAGGCTTACCAAAGTTGTCATGGTTTTTTGGGTTCTGAATTTAAGCAGGATTATTTTATCAAAGAGGGACTTGTGCATGGTAATGTTGTTTTTTTTTTCAGGCTATATTGAACAGTGAGCCTTCTCAGGGTGCCTCAGCCTTGGATGGTTCAGCTCTCTGGGAGCAGGGGAGTAGGAGTTTGACAGGCAGCCCAGGGGATCCACAGGCAGGGGACAGAGCGAGCCGGGCTGTGAGCTCCATATGCTGTTTGAAAAGTCTGTGTGGAGGAGGATAGTGCTGGGACAAGACTGGGGGTGTCCAGGGAAATGATGGGGAAAGAATCTGCAAATCTACCTTATTTCCTTGCCTCTGGTGCCAGGGTGGGTGTGGAGCTGCCAGGCTGGAGGGCTGCATTTCCCACCTCCCGACATTCCCCCACGTGCCATGGAGCAGGGAGGGGACAGGTTGCTTTCCAGTCGTGCTGCTGGAAGCACAGAGAAGTGAAATCAATTTCTGCTGGCAAAGAATATTGACAGTTTCAATAGAAGATCATTATAAGAGGGAAATATTCTGTTTTGAAGGTAGAGACCAAGCAAAAATGTTCAAAGCGTTTCACATATGGTAATTAATTTAGCCAGGCAATGCTTTTTTAATGAAGTCATGCAACAAGTCAGTGGCAAAACCTGGGAATAAATAGAGTTCTGAGCTTTCTCCTTAGATCTATAAGAAACCACAACACATTTCTCCACTCAAAAATTCCGTTGGAGGGACACAGTATGAGGAGTTAATACAATATAGAGACATTAGTGAAACGCTCCAATTGCACTGTATTAGAGCACCACGCATCCTTCTCGTTCCCTTTTTAGAAGCAAGAACAATTTGTTTCAAAGTCTCATTATTTCTAACTGGCTGCCTCATTAGGCAAGTACTGTGACGGCAGCAGAGTCTGTGATTATAAACACCAGGACAATATGTTACTGTGTTTGTAACTCCACAGATAGAGGAGAAAGAAATGTTTTTCCACCCTTCTGTGTCTAGTCAAGGGGTTTTTTTCCTCCTCCCTTCCCTCAATCCCTCCCAAGCTAATTCTAATAGTAAAGCATGTCACTTATAATCTGCTAATTAAATCATTTCACTCCATTTTATATAATTTTTAATTTAGCATTCATTTTCAACTTAGCTTTTGGCTTCATTTACTGATAATAAACAGCATTGCACACAACACATGTTCCTCAAAACAGTCATTCACACACATACAGATGCCAGTAATTTTGCCAGTATGCCATGCGTATAAATATTAAATATAACATCCCACCCTCATTTTACCCGTGATTGAATGTGCATGTTGCTGTTTCGCTGTACAGTGCACTGCAGTAAGGCAAAACATGATAAATTTGGATGAAGAGTCTTCAGTGCCCTGTCGTTCACCAGCCCTGGACCTCAGGAAATGTGCTGGGTGGGCTGTGTGGCACTGGCACTTTGACAGCTCTGCCCACGCTGAAGAACAGGATTTGACCTGACACTTGCTGGTCCACTGGTTGGTTTTTACACATCCATCAGCAGGTACTTTTTTTACAATCATAGAATCATAGAATATCCTGAGCTGGAAGGTACCCAAAGGATCATCAAAATCCAACTCCTGGCCCTACACAGGACAACAATCCCCAACATTCCCACCATGTGCCTCTTGGGACTGTCATGTGTAGGGCTAGGATTGGACTTTGAAGGATTTCTGACCATTAGGAGGTGGATTGATGCCCCAAAGTGAAGGGACGACATTCATGATGCCAGCCTTTGTCTGCTGGAGGCCAGGAGGTCACCTCAGAGCTGGCATCCCAGTGACAGTCCAGTGGACTGAGCTTTAGCAGCAGGTTCAGTTCTGGAGTTTGATCATACCCAGCTCAGATCAAGCAAGGATTTCAAAAGCTTATGTAATCTGAAAAACCAGTTTCAGATTCCATATGCCTTCCTTTGGGGCCTCTCTTACAACACCCCGATACTTTAAGGTTTCTTTAGAGGCATGAATATTGAGAATATTTGGAAGTTAAGCACTGCTGTCCAGAGATGAGCAGCCAGCACTAGGAAACTGGATTATTTTCTTTGTTGAATCTCATCATTCCTCCTGACATTGTAGTCCCTTTTCACACTGTATACAATGCACACTAGTGCATGTTGGACGTGGCAGAGCAGTGCAGCCTCGTTAGAGCTTTGGTGATCAATATGATTTTGTATTTGATTTGTATGTCACAGTAAACCACAAACCGTGCTGCAGCTTGTTGTGTGCCAGTGCAGTGGGAAAGGGACAGAGCTGCCGTGCTGATCAAGACATCAGGCAGTGGGAGATAAGGACAGTGCATTATCTTCTGGTGCTTCAGAATATATGTCAAGGTGTCCAGGGTTTACAAGGTATCCAGTCTCCTGTTTGTAAAGGCAGACAGAAAAAATGTCAAGAGTCACTTAGTGATCGTGTATGGCAGTGCTTTGAAGAGCACTGCAGGGAAGGTAAAGAGGTAAAGCTCCCCCTCATTTATTTGAGCTTGTGAAAATTGCCATTGCTGCTGGATGTGCAGCTCTGAAATGGATTTTCTGTGGCTGCAAGGTCAGTGTGCCTCCCACCACCCCCACCCAGCCAGTGTGGAGCGGGGGAGAAGCGACATCACAGACAAGATGTGCTGCTGGTACTTGCTGTTCTGTTAATTAATCACCACACCACTTTCCATTATTTCCTTTTAATTATAACATTATTTGACCATTCAGATTTGTACTGATTAAACCATCATTTAATTGACAAAGTGCACAGCAGTGCTAATGTTTCCTGTCAGCTTGAATTACACACGTGGCACCTCGTTCTCTGCTGCCCCAGGTGAAAGGGAGAGCGGCCCAGCACCAGTCAGCACCAGCACTGTACCCCTGCCACACCCCAGCTGGGAGGGAATAATGATAGGCATAGTTAAAAACTAGGGAAAAACCTGTACATCACAGAAAAAATGGACCTGATGTCATCATCACTTATATTAAAACAGCATCTGCTGCAGAGACTTCCTCTGGAATTCAGGGGAAGAAAATCTATTCAGATTTCCCGGAGTGGTTGGTTGCATGTTTCCTTCTTCTTTTGCTCGTCGTATTATTTTTAAGCAAGTGAAACATTAGCCTGTCTTTCCACAAATCTCTCTTTATTCTTCCCTTTTTTTTTCCTTCCCTGTTTTTTTTCTTTTTTCCCCTCTCTTTTTAACAGATTTGTTTTCCGCTCAATTAGACTTGTGATCACAAGAACACAAAGTAGTATTTTTCTCCTTCTGGAAAGACTCTTACAGTGTGATGGGCAAATTGTCAGGAATAATTATACCAAATGGTGGAAAAAGAATTGGTGGAAAAGATCTCTCCCTGCTAGTGATACGTTTTATTTAAGACACAGTGAACATCAAGCACATTTGTGACAAGGTGAAACCGGCAAGTGGAGCTTTGCCATGGGTTTATTTTTAATTGCCAGTAAACTAATTAGACAGCACAAAATGTTACATAAACCAGACATACACACAAACCCTAACAATGTGGATTGTGTTTTTCAATACAGGAACAGATGAGTTAGATGTGAGGAAGGATAACACAAGACACTTTAACACACCACCTGTCCTGCCAGAAGGGCTGGGCACTGCTGTTGTCGCTGCTGCTGGGTTAGTTTGAAGGGGTTTCAGGTTTTTGGTGGTACTTATTCTTCAAATCAAACTGTTCCCTTCAGGACCAGGGAATTTTTAAGACCTCTTTGCTCTGTTTTCAGGTGATCTGACCTTGGCACAGTGTAGTAGAATGTACCCTCGGTGTGAAGGGACATTTGCAGCTGATGAAAGGTATAAAGACCGAATTTTGTCTTTAACCTTCACAATTCAGCCGTGGCTCAGATCTGTAAAGGCGGGGGCATGGGAGCCTAAGGCTTTTAGCAAAAGGTGACTTATCTCTTGAAGTCCTAAATTTTCTTGGAGGACAGCAAAGGTCAGGCTCCTCGGTGGCTGAAATGACTTCTGGAAATAGGAGCTGGGTTTTAGAGCCCTCATGTGTGTTTGAAATTTTTCCACGTAGTTTGAATTTTCAGAAAACTCCAGTGTGAAGTGCCAGTGATTGGTTGCTTTTAATCTTGCCAGATTTTTTTTTTTTTTGACGGCTGCATAGTTTGTTAAGTTGAGAGTCTAAGAAAAAATATACTTTGGTGTAAATCCGTTTAAGTTGGGGAAGTTAACAGGAATTTGCTGGAGTGGTGGGGTAGTATTTATCCTACCTTTCTCCAAATATAAAAGACCAGATGTTCATTTGCCATAAATGAGTGTAGATTCCCTGAGTTCAGTGGAACTACATTACTTTATATTTTACTATATACTTTACATTACATTACCTTATATTTTCAGAAATAGCAGCATCTTCCATGTGTGGTTTCTATGATCAGCATGTCAGTTACAGTGAGACTCCTATTTTTAAGTGACATTAGATTGATTTTAGATTTCTCGACTTGAAGAGTAAATATTTCCCCCACTTGGGCTGTCTCACAAAGGATCCACTCAGTCATCCTAGCTCGGTTATTTCTGGCCATGGTAACATGTCACTGATAGACATTTGGCATTCCCTGTGCAATGGGACATCTGCCTGTCTGCCTGTGTGTGGAATACTGATGGGACACGGAGCATTTCTGGAGTTACAGAGCGGCCCTCCCTGGACTGAGCAGTTTGGTATGACTGTAACAAAGTAGCTGGATATTTTGGGTATGTATCAGCTTTTCCTTTCCTGATGGTCAAAATAAGGTGGGGTTTGCTGATTAATATGCAGTGTATAATAAGTTTTTCAGTGTTAACTGGCTTTCTGTTAAAAGCCAGGGAAAATATCATTCCAGGAAACAGAAGAGCAATGGGGATGTGTGCACTGACTTTGTTCATAACTTTTTAACTGTTTACATTTGTGTAAGCAAGAAACTGGCTTTATTCTACAGATAAAAACCACAAGTAGAACAATCTTTCCTATTCTGTTTGTAGTGACAATTTGAGGGAACCCTCTAGTTTTTTAAATACATGAAGAAAGACATGGTGTTTGCTAAAAGCTTGGAGAGGGTTATTGACAGTTTATTTCAAAGTGAAACTTTTCATTGAAGTCCTTTTACATAATGATTTTAACAGCAACCTGTTATGGCTTCCCAAAATAGCTTTTAAATGGCAAAAGTATTTATTTGCCACTTACTGTATCAGGGCTTCTACTGAAGAGCAGGTATTTCCTTGTATCAATGCTGAAGCTCAGTAATTTGTGTGGGTTTATCTTTTCTCAGTACCTGGGCTTTCCATGGATTTATGGGCAGTGGATTGGGCAGTCTGACAGCAGACCTCTGTACCAGTTGAGCACAGAGGTTATGAATGCCTTTAATGTATAAAAAGCAGTAAAACCTGCCTGCCTCCTGTGAAAATCCATGAGTTGGTTTGGTCTATATATTCAATTTCCCTTTTATTTGCTAATATGTATTTGTTATAAATAGGGTGCTTGTTTGCAGCTTCTGCTCATTGGCAGTGTTGGTTTACAGTTGGATTCAATGATCTTCAAGGTCTTTTCCAACCTAAATGATTCACTGCTTCCAAGCCTGTTCTCCTCCCTTACATTGAATCGGTTGGCTCATTTATGGAAATAGTAAAAAGGCTAAATTCCATGTGTGAAGTAAAGGCTGAGGAAGCCCCCAGGGAAGAGTGTGATGCCATGGATGGGTTCGGTGGAGTGTCAGGACTTCCCTCCAGGAGCTGCTGTAGGTTTTCCTGAGTCCCCCCATTAGAGTAAGGCAGTGTCTTACCCACGTGGTGCAGAATCCCTTGGAGTGTCTATCCAAGTACCATCTCTGAGTAGAAGGAAAAGCAAGGCAGACAGGGACTCATGCAGCTGCCTTTGACCAAGGTAGGTGGAACTTGGTAGGCTTGTTGTAGAGTGTCTGGGGAAAGCCCAGCACCAAATAAAACACCTCTCCAATTGTCTCCTGGAGGAGCCCTGTCCCCTCTGGCTGCAGCCAGGCTAAGTCAGCACTGGGGAGTGTTGTCCTTGGAGACAACCCAAACTGTAAAGGAAACCTTCGGTGCAGGAGGAAATTGGGACCCTTAGGACTGGATCCTCTCGTGGGCTGTGCTGGGAGCTTGGCTCAGCCCTGGGTGAGCTGTGGGCAGGGGCTGGGTGAGCTCAGGTGGCAGCAGGGGAAGAGCTTTGAGCTGTTCCTCTGTGCTCACGTGCCGGGGCCTCACTGGAGGCAGGGAACATCCTTCCCCGCTGCGCTGGATCAGGGAGACATGGAAATGCCACCCTTTCCCAGCCTGGCACAGATGTACAGCTGCATTTTTTTGGGGTTGTCAGTTGTGGATGGGAAGGAAGGCTCTCCCTGTTCCCCAGCAGATTTCTTGGCTTCATGTTCCTCATTTCTGGTTGTTTTTTGCGACACTGAATAATCACAAAGTTTTCCCCTGGATTCCCCTAACAAAATAATGACTGGTGTGATTAACATCAAATTGGCAGGAGTAACAGCATAGCTCTAAACACTCCTGACTAGATACAGTACATTCAATTACACCTCCAAACCAAGTTTCTTTTTTAGAAAATTACATGGGCATAGTCACGAGTTACCTCTACTTTCAGTACGTCTGCCTTTATTTATTCATTGCCTTATACGTGTGCATACTTATTTCTGGACAACTGAAGATTCTTCAAGTGTCTGAGTTAAAACAACTGCTTAAATGGACACCCTTTTGGTGAATTCAGAGTGCAGCCTGGCTGTGTCCATGCAGCCCAGCCCAGGGAAGAGCTTATTTCTTGGACATGGCCCTGCACAGGATGAGAACCCTGACCAAATGTTTGCACAAGTGCATTTGATTGTAAGTTGCCCTTGTCTTCCATGGAATAGGATGGGGGCCATCACCACCTCCATGAAAATCAAGGGTATTTCTTGAAGTTGTCTGTAGAAAAAGTCACTGTGTAGGGCTGTGTTTGCCTCATGGGAAAAGAAAAGGGAACTGAGAGCCAAGAATTGCAGAAACCACTGTAAAATGGACCAATTAAAAATTAAAAGTATTGAATATTTTCAACTGAAAATGGACTTTCCATATAGTTTCTGCTGCTACAATCTTCACTGTTGCAAATCTGAAGTATATGAGTGTTGTATTTAGGCTGCTACAAACTGCAGCTTCCCAAAGGGCCTGGAGTTGGGTGTAATTGCTTTTACTCTCCAGTTCTGCTGAGTGTGAGCAACACATTAGGTTTACATTAGATATTAGGAAAAATTTGTTTGCTGTGAGGGTGGTAAGGCCCTGACCCAGGTTGTCCAGAGAAGTTCTGGCTGCCCTGTCCCTGGAAGTGTTCAAGGCCAGGCTGGATGGAGTTCTGAGCAACCCGGTCTAGTGGAAGAGGGTTGGAATGAGATGATCTTTCAGGTCCCTTCCAACCCAAACCAGTCTGTGATCCTATGATAAACATGGTGAGAAAACAGTGCTATAGATTCCCAGGAAATAATAAATACATATTACTGGAAACAACAAAAAAAAATATAGTAAATTTGAAGCATTTATGTTAAAACTGAATATATAAATATATAAATATATAAAAAATTAGTTCAACTCCCTCTGTTATGATTTAGGTGCTGTAGGAAAGATTCCCCCAGAAGTTCAAGCCCCAAGTGACTGGAAAACCAGGAGTAGGAGCACAGGCTGAGCTGGACTCTGGCTGCCCTGGTGCACGCTCTGAGAGGCTGCCCGTGGAAAACTCCTAGTTTGCATTTTAAGACTTTAAATCTTTTTATGACTGTTGCTGTTCCTGGGTGGGGGGTTTGACAGTGTGTGGGTTGGCTTTTTTTGCTCCCTCTCTGTGTTCTGGCAGTTGCTGTTTGCAGTCCCAGCTTTACTGTCTGGAAGTTTGTCACTGTTGCTTTGTCATGAGCTTAGAATGTCACCCAGGTCTGAGTGCTGCAGCAAGGCACCATCTGCAGAGGCAGTGAGGGGCTGTTTGAAGGGAGCTGGGTGAGCTGCAGTTTGGATGGGTTGAATGTAAACTCCATGTGCTCAGACCTTTAGCCCTGTCTGCTTGTTGTAAGGTCCTGACTCTATTTTTATTACTTTGTAAAACCTGTTTTGAGGAGTTTACAAGTTGGCCGTAAAAACACTCCCAACAGTGAAAGTTGGCTGAGAATTTCTCTGTCTGGGTTGTTTTGTGGTTTTTTTGTTTTTTTTTTTTTTTTTTTGAAACATGCTTGAAAGGGACCTCTTTCCCTTCAGTGAAAGAAAAGTCAGAGGGGTTCCCAGTTCTGGGGGTTTGGTTTTCTGTGCATACCTGCAGCTGTGTGTTTAACTGGAAAAGTTAAGGGTGGGTCCACTTTCCTCACTGAAGGCTTCATGGAGAAATATTCTGCCTTTTGGCACGTGCCACCACCCTGGTGGTGGGTTGCCCTTGCTGGGTGCCAGGTGCCCCCAAAACCACTCTGTCACTGCCCTCCTCGGCTGGCAGGGGAGAGAAAATACTATAAAAGGCTCGTGGGTGGAGATAAGGGCAGGGAGAGATCCCTCACCAGTTCCCATCACAGGCATGTAACTGATGCGTTCCAATTAAACAGATATATTAAGAAATTAACCAAATGCAGGGCTGGATCTTACATTCATTTTTCTGAAGTGAGTTCATTGAGATGAGGCTGCAAACAGGGCACATGCTCAGAAGTCACTAGTAATTGCTCTTTTTAGCAGGCAAAGTAGTTGGGGAAAATGCAAAATAAATGCATCAAAATAAGGTTGCTAATAATTTTCTTTAATCTAATTCTCTAACAAATGGGATGCATGGGTAGTTAGGAATGAAAAATACATATTACAGATATGAGGTAAACAGCTGTACCAGCCTTTGGGTGGCAGCTGGCTGGAACTTCATTTTTCCTGGGAATCTGGTGCATTTTCCCATCTTGAGACCAGCCCCCAACTTCTATTAGCATGTGTGTAAGTGAAGACCACTTCAGCAGCCCAGGCTTAACATCAGCTTTCTTCCTCTGGATGCCCTGAGCAGAAATCTGCTCCATGACCAGGCATCCCCTGCAGCCAGGTATTTTTTGTTCAGCCAGGTATTTTTTGTTCAGGACAAGCCATTACTTTGAAAACAATGCAAAGACCAGACTCCTGCCATTTGCCTCCCTTACCTTTTACATCAACATCTCTCATGCCATAGTTTCCTGTGGTGTTGCAAGACCACACAGGTGTACAGAGCACTTTCCCCCTCCAGCTGCAAACTATTTCCATTCCCCCAGAGGGTCTTTTACCTCTGTGGTTCACTGGCCCTTAGATATTTCAGTTCCTAGCAGGTTCCTCATCTTGGCAAACTGCTGCATAAGTCAAGCTGGAGCAGGAGGTTGGCCATTGTCCTCTAATTGCCCCCAGGGGTCTGGTCGGAAGTTGTACAGTCATGATGGCATTTTCCTGCTTGCTTTTCCAACCAAAGTGAGAGTAGTGTATTCCTACAGGAAATTCTAATGAGCCAATATAATTATAGAGGGATTTTTACCTTCCTGACGAGGTCACACAGAGTGCTAATGCCATCATCAAATATTGGTATCCCTGGATTCCAGGATGGCCCCACACCTCTCTGCAGCCTGTGCCCTTTGGGGGTTTGTCCCCTTTTGGGGTTTGAGGTTTGTCCCCTTTTGTTACACTGAGTTTAATGTTAGCACCCAGGAACAGGTGATACACAGGAGCAGCTATCTTAACATCTGTCTTGTTCCTCTGGTTAGTGGTCTGTGAAGCCAGAAATATTATGCATAGTTTTCAACCTTTGCAAAATGGAATCAGCTGTACTGTGTTAATTTTACTATATTAATGAGTACCCAGCCATGACAGGACAGAGTATTCATAACATGTATTAAATATCTGACAATAGGACACGTGTTCAGGATTGTTCAGTATCTGAGTGGGACATGCAAGGACTTTGGGTTTGCCTTCCTGCTGCCTGGCTTTCTTGAGGCCCTTCAGTGAAATCAGGAGAAAGTGGCTCCATTCAAACTTCCAGGAGCCGTGTCCTGCACTTCAGAAACAGTCACCTGGGGTGTGGTTATTGGCTACAGTGGATCATAATTCCAGAGAAAGGAGAAGTTCCAAGAAGTGAGAAGTTGCAAAATTAGGAGCAAGCAAGGGATTTTTGCTAGGTGGTGGTTGTTGTTTTTTTTTTTAAGCTCAGGAAAAAAATTATTCCTCAGGTCAGGCTTTGAGGAGGATTTGGTGTTGATTCATATCAAGAGTGTCTCCAACTGTTACAGTAAATACTAGAAATAAAGAGGGGTTTTAGGAGGGAACTGTCAAACATCCAGCCCTAAGTGAGGCTATAAATCTTGTGTGACAGGAGGAAAGTTTATTTGGTGGAGGTTTATCCTGTGGCTTTGAGATATTTCTGTCTCTTCCTCTGAAACAGATTGGAGACGGGAGGTTAGGCTGGATGGACCATTATCCCAAGCTGTTTTGGCTGTTCTTCTGACCCTGGAAGTCTTGAACACATAATTTCATCTGTCCAGGATGATATCAGCAAGGCACATGGAGTGTTAAATAGGAAAGTTGAAGCTTAAGTGTCATCACTGGTATTATACAGATAAGTGTTTCTGCAAAGAGGTTTTTTAATCTGCTGATAAGGATAATATGACATCTGAGCACAGGGGCAGCAGAAGGGCAGGCAGAGAAAGAAATGTGTAAACAGGCCAGTGTAATTGAAGCCTGGCCTTCAAATCCCTCAGCTCTGCAGCAGCCAACGTGGGGGATGGGATTGCAGTCTGGTGAACTTGCAGGTTTTGACCAAACCTTCAGCTTTTCATCAAATGTTTCCACTCACAATGTAATTCTTTCCTTTTTACCTGCAAAGACAGAGGGGAGTTATGCTTGCTTCTGCATTATTTCAGGTGGGGTGTTTTGCTTTAACGGGGTGCTAAAAAAAGTAGAGTAAGGATTTCTGGCAGCTCTTTCTTTCCTTGTGAAGGATCCCCAGGTGAGAGGCTGAGGTTCAGCAGAACCAGTGAAGGCAGGTGGAGCCTTCTTTGACAAACCCTCATGTGAGATGCAGTGGGAGACCTGTATCAGTATGAAAATTGCCAATTGCATTGTGTCAGTTCCAGGGATTAGAAATGTATGTTGTGTCAGTGCTTCAGCAAGTTATTAATTTGGTAATTATGAGGTAAATTCACACAAAAATCAAAGCTTTGTGGCCTTTCTCCCAAAATTCAGTGGCCGCTGTGTTACAAAAGTTAATTTACTTGTCAAATTTCTACACTTTCAAGCATGAAAAAATAAATTTTTTGCTGTCATAGTAATAATTTACTTAATATTTCTACTGAAGTAATAATTATGAGTTTTGATCAAAATGGACCTCAGTGTTCTAGATACTGCACAACTTGTTGAGTTGCTGACTATTTAAAAATCACTTGCAATAAAAATATTTGTCATTTGGAGTAATAATACTTTAGGAGTCTCAAAGACGTTTTCAGACATAAATTGATTCTGTCAGCATCTCAGAGAAATAACAAAGTAAGAATTCAATAAAACCCAGAGTTCAGAACTGGCCTAATGCTTCACCCGCTGAATGGTAAAATTTTCATTAATTTTCAGAAGCAGAGATGGCAGAATGATGAACTCTTTTAGAAATCTCCAAACCTGCCCAGGGAAACATGCAGGACATGTGTGAAAACGTTTATTAAGAGGAATTAAAACTTTCATCCCTACAGTCAACAGGGTACCTTAAAGGAAAGTTAGTCTTTTCCCTATGAAATAAAAGAGATGAACATGTTGAAAATGGGCAGGTTTGAAGCTCAGAGCTGGACATGACTCCAGCAGCTCAGTCGATTCCTTTTGTGAAGTTATGGGCACTGCTGGCCTCTCTCACACTGGGGGGTTTGTGCTGTTTAGGAAGGTGCCCTTTTCTCCTCTCCGGTCCCATGGAGGGCAGTGCCCACGTGCCTTGGCAATCCTGGCTGGTCCCCAACCTTTTACTTCATATTTACTGTAGGCAAAGATGTCTGAAAGGAGAGTGGAGTCAGGGCAGTCTCTTCTCCCAGGTAAAATGTGATGGGATAAAACGGCTCAAGTTGCATCGGGGGATGTTTATGTTGGATATTGGGGAAAATGCCTTCACTGGAAGGTTGTTCAGGAGTTGGAACAGGCTGTCCAGGGCAGTGGGAGTCACCATCTCTGGAGGTGTTCAAAAACCATGTGGATGTGGCACTTGAGGACATGTTTTAGTGGTGACCATGGTGGTGCAGGGCTCCAGGCAGGGCCAGAGCCCTCCTCCCTCCTGCCCCACTGAGCTGGAGCTGGGGGCAGCTCTGGGTGCTGGGTGAGCACCCTGTGGGGTGTGGGTGCTGTCATGGATCTATGCAGGCTCTGTGCTCAGGGGGACATAAAGCTGAATGAATCAGGCATAACAGTGTAGCACTTTGGGGGGGTTGGTTTTGTTTTAATTGATTGTTTTTAAAGCCTGAAAAACTGCTGTGCTCTTCCTCGTGCTTTCCCTTAGCTAAGTTCTGATTTGGGATACCCTCAACCATGAATGTGCTGTTTAAGTACAGCAGAACACTGGGGCTGACCTGCAGGCTGGGAAAACCACTGCAAAAGCTGGATCTGTAAGAAGAAACGAGCTGTCCCTCTACTCCAAGGACAAGTTGGACAGGGCTTGGAGCAACCTGGTCTGGTGGAAGGTGTCCCTGCCCATGGCAGAGGGGTCAGAACTGGATGGTCTTTATGGTCCCTTCCAGCCCAAACCATTCCATGGTTCTAGAACAAGGTCAGGAAGGCTGGTCAGGAGCAAGATCAAGGATGGACAGACTGGGAAGAGATGCAGAAACTTGAATGGAGAGCAGACAGCCTTAACATATATGATCATGTATGAGGCATCTTTGGGCACCAGGTCGAGACAAGAAGTAGGGTTGTATGTCCAGCACAGATGCCAGGAGCAAGAATTGGCAAAGTCTAGTGTAAACTAGTTTTCCAGATCTCTCTGTATCCCATCCACAGGCAGAATCCCCTCCAAAGAGTGGCCCATCATGTCTTTTGCTCTGTGTATCTGTGGAATGTAAGTGGAGCAATCCGGTGTTTTCTGGCTCTTTCGTCTGTAGAGGAAGCTCAGATGACCAGTCTGGATTAGACATTTAAAGTTTGAATGACTGCAGTTACATAAAATTGAATTGGAAAGGTGGTTGAAATCGCTGTTCTGTTGGAGGTAAAGTATAGACATGGCCTGCTGGAAGTCAGTAGTTTGGGAGTTCTTATGGACTGTTCAAAGTTGCATTCCTGGCAAAAATTCAGTGTTGCAACATGGCATCAGGATCCTGCATTGAGACCAGAGAGCACAGGCACTGGCGAGTTAAGTCAGACACCATTTCAGTGTATATTCAGGATACAATGTAAGCAGTGGAAAAAAGCAGGAATAATCACATATTAAAGTGTGTATTGTTAGATAACACAGCGTCTGCTGCTGCCAAATATTTCTTTGTTATACAATTTGTCATGCTGCTTACAGCCAACTCATCATCAGCATGTATCAGCATATTCACAGCAGTTTTCCCAGGGAGGGTCAGGGCCTCTGGGTTTCTTTGGAACTCAGTAATCCTGTCTCCTGGCATTGGAGGTGGTGGAACTAGTAATAAAATTCAAATTTAACAGAAAATCTTCTGTGACACACGGTTCTCTCACCTTTTAGGAAGTGCAGAATTTCTGTGTGTACTTTCACTGATTCCGTTAATAAAATACTTGAAATTTTGTTCATGATTTACAACTAAACAAAATGGCACAAGTCCTACAGGGACATTTAATCTAGGAAAAATCCACCTGCCAATTGTCACCCACAGTCACATTTATCTGGAGATCTCAGTTCATTTCTTCTACTTCTGCTAAACCTACTTTTGGCTTTTGAATTTGCTGCCAAACCGAGTCTGTGTATCTTCAGCCTCAGTCAGTAGGTGTGTTTATATATAAATTGAAATTTAACATAGTATGAGTCACAGTCTGTGGGCAATGTGTTAGAAGTAGTTTTTGAGGGGAAAGTCCAATTCCAGCACTTAGGACAGTCTCCTTTACAAAGGCCCTCCTGTAGCTCAGCTCTGGCAGACAGAGGCTGTCCCTGGATGGCATCCCTGATAACTCAGACATTCAGGAATTCTTGAAACCAACACTACTAACAGTGCTGCTAAAAAGGGGACCCTTGTCTTCTGCTCACATGATATGCTGCCTGTGTCCAAAGTGTAATATTTAATTGCATTTTCTTAATCTTTACCACTGTATTGCTAAGCTTTCTAATACCTTCAAAATACCAAATCTCAGGCTTATCCTAATTAAAGAATCTCAATTTAATCCATATTGCATGACAATTCAATTTGTTGATTGCTTTTTCTCCCCCCTCTTTGTGAAATTCCCGTCAAATGTATTAATTCAACATGATGAATCCTGTATTCAACCCACTGGAGTGAATAATTAAAATTAGCTGATAAAACTTTCAGCAGAATTACTTTGTGAAATTGCTGAACAGATGTGTCATTTTAATGAAAATCCACAGACAAGCGCCTTCCCCCCTCGGCAGGATAAAAATATTATCCCCACGGCACATACTTAATTTGGTGGTAAATACACTCCGAGCGATTGCTGGAAGGGAAGAAAAAGCAACTTGTCACACTTAGTAACTTGATTTTTCCCCAGCATGCAGTAACAGCTATCTACAGTAATTCATAGTGCTCTATTGTTGCTGCAAGTCCCAAAGAGAACTTATTAAAATGCAATAATCTCCTATTTAAACAGAAACAATAACCATTAAATTTCCTGTGGATCCAAAATTGAGCACAAGCCCCATCTGGTAAGAGTGATTAGAGGCCTGATGAGGGAATTTAATTTGCAACATTCAAAGACTAAATCTGAGCAGATCTTGTCACCTGGGACTGGAGTGCTGCTTGCTGTCTTCTTAAAAATCTCGACCTAAACTGAAAATGGAATGTAGAAGTGGAAATGTTACCCAGGGGCCGAGCTTGACAGGATTGTATTTCATTATGTGTCTCCATCAGGCCTGGAGAGCTGGGTGGAATTTCGGCACGGCTGGGTTGGGATATCTCCTCGGCAGGGCACGACATGCACTGAGGCTGCTGCTCCCCAGGACGGGGATCCAATTGTTAGAGGAGCCTCCAGCCTGCCCTTGGACCTCCCACCACCTCATTTTAGTCCCTTGCCCAAATGCCACCAGCTTTTCTACCCTGTTAGAAGGAGCCAAGATAATTGTAGCATCTCCTACAACGAACAAGCCTCTCCCGGATACATTTGTTTCTGCTCCTGGCAAAACAACCCTGGCATTAATCCTGGCATTGTTGCTGCCTCCACTCCATGGCCTGCCATGGATCCCTGTTACTTGGAGCCCACCTCCCTGACTGGCCAGCTGAGATGTGGAACATGCAGGTGTAGGCTGCAGAAATTCGTGCACAGAATCTGGTGATTTGGGTTTTTGCTGTTTGCTTGCCTGGCTCTTCCGGGGAGGGGAGGGGGGGGTGTATCTGCTCTAATTGTTAGATTTTGGTCAGCTTGTTTTGTGCCACAGCTGTCAGCTTATACATTATTATAAGCTCCTAATTAAGAACCTGTTTCTAATGGCAAAGCTCTGGTTCACTGAAACATATGTTGCCAGGGAGATAGAGGCAACCAGGAAAATAAGGAAAATAGATGCCTAATGCTTTTTCAGATTCAAGATTTCTCCTCACATTCATAGAATAAACTCCGCAGATGGAGTTGTGGTGGTGGTGGTGTCCAGTGTGGGTTTGGTTTGCTTTGTGGAAGCTGCAGAGCTGGTAGTGCTGTCAGAGCGGGGTTTCCCTGTGGTTGGTGCAGTGGGGCAGATGAGATGGGTTGGACACTGTTCCTTCAGTCTTGGTGCTTCATGGAATTGCTTTAGGACTTCAGGCTTTCTCAGCCTTTTGGCCACTCAGGCTGCCTGTTTGTTGGAAGCTCTGTTTGAAGTTACAGACATGTGAATGCTTGCCCTGTAAAAAATCTGAAATTATAATTTGGAGAGTAGCTGTCACATAGGAGTAACCACTGACCTTGGTCAGACACAGACCACTGACTGCTGAGGCCATTACCAACTGCCTGAGCAATCCAGCCTGCAAGCCATTAGTTGCCTTAACTATTGTAAATTACTTTTGTCTTTTGTTCTTGTGCAGAACCAGGCCTTGTAGTTGTTAAAAAAATTGCCCCCCCCTTTTTTTTTCCTGGTGCTCCCCACATTTAATAATGACAGTGTGTAAGTCCCCAGGGTATTGTGAAGGGAGGAGTGATACAGGAATTAATAAAAGTAGAGTGTGAACTGCCAAGTTTCCAATCCGTTTGTACGTCTGCTTGTAGCAAATCATTAAATTCTGAGTTTGTATGGGGAAGGAGCTGTATGACAGCATCACCAGTTGTGCCTTTGTGCCACTGTACATACATCGGAGGGGTGACCATGGTGCTGCTCCTGCTGTGACTCATTTTGTAATGCAGGATCCCAGGAAAATATTCCAGCCTCAGTTTAGGTTTTTTCTCCTAGTCCTGGATGCTTCTAAGGGGATAGAAAAGGTTTCAAGAAACAAGAGGGGAATAATTTCTTAAATTTGTTGATGGCCGTGTTTATGTGGGAATGGGAAGAGCACAAGCCTGAGAACAGGATTCCAGAATGGTGTGTTATTAAATTACCTATCAAGGAATCTGATTCTTTTTTGCTACTCAAGGATATGTAGCTCATCCTTTGTCTGCAAGCAGAGCTGACCCTTGTTAAATAGCAAATTAGGTTTTCCATCAGTGCTTTTCTGAAGGTTTCTGACAGTGATTCCAGGTATGTCCTTTCCCTGGCCCTAAGTGTTCCTCCTTGAAAAGGTTCCAGTGTACCCTTGTGCCTCAAGCCCTGACAACCAGCCTACACCACTGATGAACTTGGCCCATTGTCACCTGTCATCTTGAAGCTGATTTTTCTTTTCCAGAATATAAGGTTGACACTGAGACAAAACTTCCCATCTGTGTGCTTTACTGGCACGTAATTGCTCCAAAGAAGGGAGGAGGTTCCCTAGATAAAAGTGCTCACTGCTTTCCTTGAACTGTTTTCTGTAAATAAACCCTTTCATCTTTGAACTTAAATATATTTCAACCCCAATTTAGGTTCTTTTTTCCCTCTTAGTCCTGGACCTCTCTGAGTTATTAAAAAAAGACTTTCTTAATAAGCCCCAAAGGTAATCAGAAAGAAGACAGCAAAATGAAACAACTCGTAAAATATTCCTCAGCATCTTTAGGGAATACTTAATGCACACAGGGTCAGGGCTTTGTAATGGTAATTTAAGAGTTGTAGGAAGTGATCCATCATTTTAAAGAGCAACATTGCCATCCTTGACAAAAAGTTTATGTTTTGAAATCAACTTGAGTCCCTACTCACCTCAGGAAAACAAATGCTGGCAGATCTTCTTGTAGGACATAATGAAGGAGATTTTCTCTAATGTTATGCAAATGTCATGCTAAATGGTATGTGGGCATTGAGAAGTGACAGGCAGTTGTGTCTGTCCAGTTTTCTGGAAAGCACTGATGCTGTTCTGGATTAATTTCTCTTTCTGGAGCAGACGTTGTGTGGAAATTACCCTTGACTGAAAGCCATCGTTGGAAAGGTCACAGCAGTAGATACAAAATCCATAGGCAGTCGATTGCCTTCCACAGATTCAGCATTACTGCTCTTGCCTATTTTACCCTTAGGCATCTTTTATTTCTTGCACAGATGGTCTCACTCAGCCCTAACAAAATGTTTTAAGCTGTTGCATAAATTAAAATAAGAGGCCCCAAAGTACAAAAGTGCAACTCTTTGGGAAGAAGTTGGGGGTGGGGAGGGAGTGGGGAATAGGCAAGGAGAGAAAACGATACAGGGCTCTGCTTCCCTCTCTGGCACCTTCTTCCCTTGGCTACAGCAGGTTGGTCACAGGTATTTCTATCAGCACAAGCTGAAATTCATGGCCTGTGGAGGAACAAGTGCTTAAGGTTGCAGAGGAGTGGGTGGAGCTAACGAGTAATGAGAAAAGATGGTCAATTTTTTTTTTACATTCTCTGTATTGGACAGGGTGATTTCATCAAACTCAGTGGATTGGGGAAGGAACTGGAAGGGGTTGATGTAATTTATGCTTTTATTGAAAGATTATATAATGATAATCGGCCATCAGCCTTGTCATTCACCTTTGTTAAAATGAAGCCCCTCAGAAGTATTTTGAAATATATTAATTAATTATTAATATATTAATTAATATATTAATTTTGAAATACTGATTTTTATTTCCAACATGGTGTCATGGTTTAACCCCAGCTGCAACTCAGCCCCACTCAGCTGCTCCCTCACTGCCGGAGAGACTCGGAAGAAGAAAGGTGAGAAAACTTGTGGGCTGAGGTAAAACCAGTTTAAAGGGACAGCAAAGGAAGAAAATGATGATGATGATGATGATAATTATATAAAATATAACATCATAATCATTGAATTAGAATATACCAAACAAAGTGATGGGCAGTGCACTTGTTCACCATTCACTGACTGATGCCCAGCCCGTTTTCCCCCCAGTTCCTATACTGAGCATGATGTTGTAGGCTATGGAATATACCTTTGACCAGCTGGGTCAGCTGTCCTGGCTGTGTCCCCTCCCAGCTTCTTGTGCACCCCCAGCCTCCTCTGGCAGGGCAGGAGAAGCTGAAAAGTCCTTGACTTTGTATAAACTCTACTCAACAAGAACTAAAACCATCACTATGTTATAGTATTCTCATACTAAATGCAAAATACAGCACTGTAACAATTACTAGGAAGAAAATTAACTCTGTCCCACATGGAAAGGAAAGAGACCCTGAAATGTCAGAACATCCCACTAAGTAGAAATCCCACGTGCAGACCTGAGTGACAACTGCAAACATCAACACCAACGGCCAAACTGCAGTGTCTTATGAGAACAGACTTCCCAAAGATGCTGTTGAAACCAGGCTGGACATGGGCTTCTTTACAGTGGGATGCTGAAAAAAGGTGAAATCCCAAACTATTATTTTCCTTTGAAAATCTTAGACCTCACCTGTAGTGTAAGAAAGGAACATATCCCTGAGCAAACCATTGGGTATGTGTTTTGTTCCTTAGTGGATGTATTTTTATTTTTTAATTCAGCTTGCCATTGATGGTAAAATACTCTTGTGGTTCTTTGCTTTGTGTACTGGTTTGCAAGTAAATTGAGGTGAGTGGAGTGAAAGTGTAGCTTGGGGCCTCAAGGCTTCCAGAGGCTGTTGTCTTGCAGCCACAGCTCTAGAGCTTTCTGCCTCTAATACCCACTCCACCTGCTTCTCCCTCTGGCTCAGTTTTGATGCCTTGGGCTTCCACCAAAGTTTATCCCTGCTGCTTTCTTCAAATCTCTCAGAAGGTGTGAGCCTCCTGATTTACAACTAAAAATGTGCAGAAGATTTTTGATGTTGTGTAACAGAGGTGAAAATGCACATGGGTTTTATATGGTATTTATGATCATGTTTGTGTCTTGCCCAAAGATGAACTACAAGAGTTTGCAGCTCCCTTGGTGGGGTGGAAACCCCCTTAAACAATGTAGGACTTCTTAAATTCAGTGTTTTTACCTTGCTTTACCTTTTGTTGTCGTTCTGGGGTGAAGGGTCACCCTAAATTCAGGAAGGCAGCTCTCTTCTGCTTCACTGGACTCAGGTTGGTCTGTGCTGCTTGGATTCTGCCTCGTACCCATCACAGTGTGTTCTCTAATCAGCCCTTAGCAGATTCAGCTTAATCAGGTTTCTGTGACTTTCACACTGCATGAGGATCTTCCCCAAGTGAAAGTTAGCCACAGATAATATTTCAGTGCTGTAGCTCTTGGGTCAGTGATCCTCTCTTGAGACCTTGGGAGTTTCATTTGAAAGACCAGTCTGGCAACTCAAACACAGCCTGAGACACAGAGAATTCCTGTGTGGCAGGGAGAGAGTGTCTGAAAGGTGCTGTGAAATTGTTCTCGGCCAAATTGGGGTTTGTCTGTTGAGGTACCCAGAGTGGGGCTGCACCAAGCCCTGCCAGTTCCTTTCCCCCCCAGGGTAACAGCAGGTCTGTGTGGGGGCTCCAGCTCCGTTTGCAGTGGATAAGGAAAAGCTCCAGCACACAGGCTGGCACAGCTGAAGCAGAGATGGAGCTGCTGAGGCCATGGCACTGCCTCGTCATTGGGATGAAGTGAAAGCTGGAGACTGGAATGTGTCTCTCTGTCACTAGGGAGCACTGAACTTGCCCTGGCATCAGCCACACCCTGTCCCCAACTTGTAGCTCATTTCTCAAGGTGACAGTACAACAATGGCATAATAGTGGTCCTTTTTCCCAGTTATTCCATTCAATCAAAAAGAAATTTCATTATATTTCTTTTAATTTAAGGGTGGGTCCGAGGAGAGACCTAGTGCTTGTGACTGCTGTTCCCAAATTCTGTTCTCTTGCCCTGTAACAGTATATAGGGCTACTGCCTCCAAATTCTTGTCCTTCCTGGTTGGCAGGATGGGTGTCATCACAGCACACTGTACTGGAGTTCTTGCTGCTGTTGAGATGAACAGAGAGGGAGCAGCACAGAAGCACGAGACATTGTGCATTAGTCACTGTCACTGTTACCTGTGACAGTGAAACCTAATAAATGGGGACACAGACTTTAGGGGTCATCAAATAACACAAGGTGGATTCTGAGAGAAATAGAGAACACAACTGTTGTATTGTCAAACACTTCCTTCACTCCCATCTTGAGGTGTTCCCTCAGTTTGCTCAGTAGACCTTTCTCTTCACCATTTTCACAGTAAAAGAGGAAAGTGCTCATTGCATGTGCAATGGTTTGTTCTTTATTGGTGGGAATTAGGTTTTGACAGTGTTGTAAGCCTCTGTTTGTGTAACTGTATTTTAATATGGGGTGTGTTGTTTAGTTCCTTGAATACTCTGGTAGCTGTGTTCTTCAATTCCTTTGTCTGAGACTATTTCTGTACTGGACGGCACGTGAAACTCAAGGTGGCCACTTCTACTTTCATGTCTGTTCTCCCTCTAGGCTAAAGGTTTCCTGTCTTCCTTCTGGACAGTTAACATAGAAAAGAGATAGTGTTCTCCTTCAACTAATTAGGTGATGCATTTCAGAGTACTCAGTAATGTTTAGTCACTTAATGAATTATGTTTTGCCAGTTGACAGAGGGGTGTTGATCAGCAGACAAAGAATCCAGTCCAAAAGAGAAAAAGGAAGCAACCATGGCTGTATTATTAAAGTTTTCACAGACAAATGGAGATGTTAGATGGTGTAACAGACAGGCTGTATCCATTACGGGGCTGCAGTCATATTTAGAAAGCTTCATTTTTAGGAGGTTTTAATGATTTTTTGTAGCATTTTGCTTCATAGCATCTTATTTCAAATTTCGGCAGGCTCATATCACACAGAACAAAACCCTCCGATTTTCTTGTGTGTTGGTGGGGCTTTCTGTTAAGGTTTTTCGAGCTGTGGGGTGATGCATGTTCAGGAAGCTAATGATGTGGTCTCTGGGTGTTGCTCTCCTGTACAGAGTACTGATAATGAGCTTCGAGTAATAGGGTACGAGTCCCAGAAGATGAATTCTGATTACCTTTGTGGGATCGTCCCCTGTATGCCCCTTCTTCCTTGATGTTTCTGTAAAGAACATTTGGATTTTGATGAGGGTATTGCCTATTTGACTTTTAATTAGATTTGCAGTATGTTATGTTAATAAGCCATGACTCTCTGTTTAGTTGGTTCGTTTTGTTTCCAGTTCCTTAAAGTGTATGTTCATGGAATCGTGTGGTGGCAGGGAGCAGTTGGAACATATTGCTTCCCCATGTATAAAACTTATATTTATTGGTCCAGAGAGGGTGAATTTTGTCCCATACTCAATAATAATCAGTAAACAGTAGTTAAATTGTACAGAGACTAGCAAACTGCACCATACTGTGAAAGTGCAGAGGGATATCCTCCAAGGAAATAGCATGATAGGTCTTAAATAATACCTTATAGTCATGGGCTATGCCATTATAGCACTAAAATTAAATATACAGCTTCCCTAAACAGCAGGTTGTCTTTCCCACTGCCCCCTTTTAATAAAAACTCTGAGACTTTCTCATGTTGACAGGTCAAGTGTAGCCTTTTTATAATCTCCATGGTTTGTCCCATTTGGGGTTCTTGAAATTTGTTTTCCTTGTAACTCAATCGTTTTCCACTAAATCATTTTCTTGTTACTGAGGACTTTTAATCGAAATTTTAAAAACAAAATTAAACCCCAGTCTTTTTGCCAAGTCTCCTCTAACACGGAGGCATTTAAATTGCTGCTGGTTTGTGGCTCTGACTCACGGTGCCGGTCTGTCCTCACTTGTGTTGGGTTTTGTTGAGCAGAACTGCTCTGCCAGTGTAACAAACACGCTGCTCCCTGTTCTGCTGTGATTTTGCTGCTGTTTGGCTCTGTTGGACGGGGGTTGGTTCTGGCAGGGCTGTGATACCTTCTCAGCACGGGTTACTCGCTGCTCGGGGGTGGTGGCCCCGACACGGTGTCGCTGCAGAGCTGTGTGGCAACGTTGGTGCTGTGGTTGCTGAGCAAGAACAACTCTGTGGGTGAGGAAGGGCAGTGATGGACAGGGAATGCTGAACAGAGCAGCAGGAAGTGTCATCAGGAAAGGTTTGTTTGTTATTTTTATTCTCTTCTGATATCCTTCTTTTCTTTGATTTGCTCCTGAGCAAAGGCCCTGTGTCCGTTGTCCTGAGGACACGAGTCCACAGAGAAGTTGGCGGTGGAACTGCAGACTCGGTTCTTTGCCCTGGTGAGTGTCCTGGAGGGACCAGGCTCTGCTCAGCCTGAGATTGCTGCATTTGGTGGCAATTTTTTGTGATGCACAAGCTCTGCTCCATTGTGAATGGGCTGAGGCCACCTGACGTAGGACAGACAGGTCACCGTAGAGTTATCATACTTTTGCCTCTCAAACACTGTCAACCTGGGATGACTTTAATACTTAATGAAGAGTCAAAAACTCAGTTTTTCCACTGTGGATTGTTTAAGCCATCCAATCCTTTCATAACAAATTTTGGTTCACTCAGGCTTCTAGTGAACCAGTGTGTCTTCTAAGACAGAGATGATTTGCTTCTGTATTTCTGAACGTTATACTATTTTTTTCTTCTGGACTTGTGTTTCTTTCTAGATATGACTGAAAAGTTTCAAAAGTAGATAACATATTTTCAAAATCTGCACACGTCTTTTGAGGAGATGGGAAAAGGAAAAAAAGTTATTTGGGAGTGTTCCCTCATCATTAGAAAAACAATTATACGTTTTTACTCTTCTGTCTATGTTAATTATAGTAAAATGAATAAGGGGAAGCCCAACTTGGGTGGAATTGCTTTCACCAAACCCTTGAATTAAATACTCTATTGAGACATTTCTGTCTTTGGCCATGTACTTGAGGGTACTGTGTCACAGACATAACAAGACTCAGTAAAGCCCAGATTGGTCTGCTGTTTATTTGGTTCTGAGGCAGCCATGGGCTTTCCCTGCCCTTCAATGCAAAGTTTGGGATCTAGTACAGAAAGTGGTGCATTTCTTTCCTTGTGTGTGCTGTCCCTGACAGCTTTTGGGGGTCCCTGTGTGAGGTGTTAGCAGAGGCAGGTGTTGCTGCCAGCAGGAGGACAGCCACCACATTAACACATGGGGAAGAAAACTCGTCTTTTGGGGATTTGATGGTGATGGAGAAGGTAAATAAAAAGGTTCTAATTGGATTTTGCAGATTAAATTTATTGCCAGTGCTTTAAACTCTCAGGAGATGAGCATTTGGGTCCCATCCCTGAGGCAGGTGTGTCCTGCTTGAGTGGGACACAGGGTGAGACCGGAGGAGACACCTCAGCTGCCAGCACTGGCTCTAAGGAGGGCTGGGGATGAGGATGGGGGCAACTGGAGGTGTTTGGGGTGTGGGCTCAGCGGGGACAGTGTGGGACTATCAGCCCCAGTGGCTGGGAGATCCCTCCCAGCTGGGACACAGGGGGACACTGCAATGTGCCCACCCCAGGGAGGGAGGGCAGTGGCTCTGCTGGTGTTCAGTGTGTGGGTTGTGGCAGAAGGTGAGGTGTTCCCTGCTGTGGGGTGAGGAGGTGTTGGGAAGCAGGGCCCTTGCAGGGCGGAGGAGGCACACGAGGCACGTTATGGCTGACAGAAACACCTCCTGCTTGCTCCACTTTCCCCCAGAGAGTATGGGAAGTGATCATCCTTCCCTTCCATGCTGCCAAGGCATATGACTTTGCTTCCCTCCACTGCTGGGAATGTTGCTTTCCACATGGAAGGGGCTTCTCACAAACACAGGATGAACACAAACATGAACGTTTTCAAGCAAAGACTGGATTTCTAATGTAACAAGACAGTTGTCAGGCCCTGGCTTGATGATTTTCTCAGGCAATTTGTTTTATTAGACTCGGACATGCCACACTCTGAGCAGTGTTGCAGTGTAAATCCATCCCCCCTGGCTGTGCTGTGGGTTCTCCTGCTTCCCACAGGCCTGGCAGCAGTGAGGGGGTAACTGGCTTCACCCTCTGCCTGTGCCATCGCCCCCACCAAAACTCACAGCAAAGTTCCTTCTCAGCTTTGGATCCCGCTGCAGTTTGATGGCATCGGAAAAGAGATGTGCAGTTGAGCTGACAATCAGTGATTGGCATCATGCATAACTCATTATTGTGTCAAGGATTTGGCATGTCCACGGAGAGGAAACCATGTGCGTTGTGTTGACACTGAGCTTAATTCATATCCTACCGGCGGTTATGCCAAAGCCTCATCTCGCCGGCTCCCCTGCCAGGCCGCCTGCCTGCCTGCCAGATCCTTGTCAGAATAATGAGTTGTGCCTAATACCAATCATTCCGTGGCAGATGCCGCCTGGTGTAGCCAT
The DNA here is from genome assembly GCF_003945595.2 of Pipra filicauda. NCBI lineage: Eukaryota > Metazoa > Chordata > Aves > Passeriformes > Pipridae > Pipra > Pipra filicauda. Next base: position 652,129 of record NW_024104512.1, on the reverse strand, counting down.
TTTATACAGTTGGGAGCTCGAGCGAAATGGCCGGGTTTGCACACGGCGTGGTCGGAGCTCTCTGGGAAGGCCGGGAAGTGGGAAAGGGTTTTAAATGCCATCCAAAGGATAAGATGGGTTTTATGGCGACTTTCTTGAAAAATGTCTCGCTGTTGTTTTCTCTTCTATACCCTCCCCCACATATGGATTCCCCCCAATATGTTCTTTGCCTTTCTGCTTTTGAGATCTCCGAATTACGTTTGTGGCTGTGGCGTTCTGAGCAGCTTTGCCTTTCCTCCATCTTCCCCTTTATTAATGCAACTCATTTTTACAGGCAGCTCTGGTTCTTCCCCTTGCTGGCAAAGGACTCATCTGCAGTGCTTCCAAGGGCACAGGTCTGGGTGTCAGCCCACCACACCTCGGGGCTTTGCCAGTCACACTGGCCAGGAGGTTGTCAAGGGGAATGTGTTGTCTCCCTGCTGAGAATAACCCATTATCTCTCTAGGATTGTAGGAGGCAGGAAGGACTCACAAGGAAAAGAGAACCCACGTGTGGTTTTGACTTTTCCTTATGGGGGAAGTCCAAGGTGCCACCAAATCAGGAGAGAACATTTGAGCTGATATCGAACTTATAATCAAATTCTTTGTTGTGAGAACTGAACATTATGAGAAAGGGAAAGGAAGGCTTCCTCAGGGCACAGGGATAATGTGCATCTGTGAGGGACGACACTGTAGAGTAACTCTTGTTTACCTCTTTGACTTGAGTGGGTAATTTGCTGGAATAAAAAGAGCAAGAGAAGGCTGAATGTTCAGTAGTTCAGATTTGCTTCAAAATCAAGAGGCTCCCAGACCAGCTTGGTGTTCTGTGTTACAGAGATATGACAGTTTATACACAGATGCTTTCAAATATACATTAAAAAAATAATCACATCACACTCCCCATAGCCTGGTCATCATTTGTTCTCAAACCACGTTCAAGTGACAGTGCTTGAAAATAGGTTATTCATAATCATGTTGTTGTTTAAGCTGCATTACTATTTTGTATCCAGCCTATTGATTTTTCAGGATTCTTCTGCATGAGGCTTTTTCATTAGTGTGTTATATGGAACACAAACCCCATAGTGGAATCAGAAAATATTGTACTTACAAAAGCTCCTTAATTTTCTGGTTTTAATAGAAAAATAAATGCACCTGGGCTTACAGTTAGGATGCCAAGATTTTCCATAATTTAATTTGAAACAGTTCAGGAGCTTTACTTTGGGTATCAGCAGAAATGAGGGCCAAATTCAGGTACAGTTTAATTGGGTACAAATCACTTGACTTCCTAGAATTACTTTAGCTTACATAAAATCCGCTTTAATTGGACCTTTTAAACATACACACATTCGTGTTTCTTTAATAAATCAGTTATTACAACACAGTTCCAGACAGACAGTTCCTGGGATAGACTGCCTGGTTTCCTAAACCTGGGAGAGAATTACTGCAGTGTGAGGGGGCAGCAAAACAGGCCGTGGGGCTAAAAGAGGTAAAGGACAGTTGCAGAACAGATTTCTGTTGAAAACATGGTAAAATCGTGGATGGAAACAAGACTTTGGTGTGAATTGGAGCTTCTCTGCTGAAAAATTTCTCTTGTGATGAGCATCAGGGCCATGATGGGCCCTTGGCATGCAACCCCTTCTCTGCAGTTGCAGTCACACTTCCTGGGAAGTGCTTTCCGTGGGAAGACCGTGGGGATGTGGTACATCTCTCAAGTTACTTTTGCTTCCTAGGGGCTGTGGTATCCAGTTAGCCCTCAATTCTATGAATATTTATGCAACATAAATGGGAAAATCGGTGGGTTCCCTTGGTGGAAATGTGATATTGGTATTTTTTAAAATAAACTTAAATAAGGTCAGAATTTTTTTATCCTCTAGAGAAAATTTCACGTCTGATTAAATAGTTTACATAAACTTAATCTTTTTCTGCTAGATGCATTATAGTCTCAGATATTATTCATGTAGCTATTCCTCTGTGAACCATAAAATGTTCATTTCTTCAAAATGAATATGAAGCTCAAAGCATTAGTGGTCTTAAGAGCATAAAAAGTTTATTGCTTTGTGCTTAACATTTTTCAAGTAACTTTCGAAAGCTGAACAAATTTTGCATTTAGATTAATGGAAGATGTTTTCCATTTGAAGGAACTAGCAAGGGAGCAGCAATAACAAAAATCCCCCAAGGTTAAAAATGTAGTGCTTTTGATTTTTACCAGAACTGTGTTAGCAGAACAATCATTTCTCAGCATGGAAAGGTAACATAATTGGTCTATACAGTGGCAATATAGAAAACGAGTATGCTTCAGAGAAAGCTAATATGGCTCTACTTAATAATTTCCTTCAAGAGGCTGAATTTGAATGTATATTTCACCCAGCTTGAGGCAAACAATTTGTACCCAGAAGTTCTAGTGGAAGTTACCAGGGGGTCATGCAATTTATTTTAGTTCTTGAAGTTTTCAGAACTGCACGTTCACTTGCATTGTTTCACTGGTAATTTGATCCAATTGGGCACCATTTTCCTTCTCCTCTACTATGTTAGCTCTAGTGAAAAAAAACACCCAACCCTCTCATGAAATATTATGAAAGTTTTCTCAGAAGAGAAGCTACGTCTCAGGTTTACACAAGCAGCCTCTTCAAGAATTGCTCTTTCATTCCCTGGCACCTGGAGCCTGCTGTGTTGGTTTCTTAAAAACTCATGTTACTACGTGAATCCACTTTCCTTTCCAGTGGTGTGTTTCGAATCTGTGATTGTGGAAAATAGCCTTTTTTCAGAACAGACAAAATCACTTTTTTTCGCCCTTAAACACAGGACAGAACTTCCTCCCAGCACTGACTCCAGCCTGGTTTCCATGGCCATAAATCCCAGCAGTTCCACCTGCAGAGCGGTGCCTGCTTGACCTCTGTGCTTTTGGGCCGATATTTATCTTACTGTGGTAAATCCTGTTGTCTGCAAATCTCAGGGAGTTGGTGGTCCAGGAGCTGAGGGGTCCTTTCCCCATAGAAGTGGCATTGACTAGAAAGAAGTTGTGCTTTTTAGTGTGATTTAGAAGAAAAACTCTTGACCCTCATCATCCTCTGGGCTGCAGAAGGCTCTGATGGACCCGCATGGCACTGGGAAGGACTTTTAGTTTCCCCACTTGAGGTTACTGGGGTTTACACCTTGTCACCATGCAGGAGAAGGGAAGTTAGAAGAGACTTGGGAGTTACACTGAATTTATCAGAACACTTTAATTAAAATGTTCTGGAAAGATGCGTTAGGAGAAACATATATTAAAGACAAGAATTCCTCTAATTCAGTCAGGCTGGATCTCTCCCTGGGCTGGCTGTGTGAGCTACTGGGATTAGAAGGAAGATGTATGTTTTATTTTAGAGAAGAGGACAACACATCTCTGGAAATTTCTTTCTTGAAACATGACTTGCCTTACAATACAGCAGTATATATTTATAACAGTTATTTTTTTCCAAAGCTGGCCCTTCTTCTCAGAGCTGTTTTGTTCCATTTCTTTTCTCAGGTGAGTTTGTTTCTGTGTCTTCCTTAAATATTAACTTGCCTTTGCAGCTGTATGTTTTTATTTTAGTGGGATGCTTCTTGGATTTGTAGAAAAGACTTTTTTGGCAGACTTTTTGGCATTCTTTAGCATGTCCAAGCTCTTAGAGAAGATCTTTTGAGAGCATTTTGATGGACCATTTACATTCTCTCTTAGCAGGGGTAACAAGTGCTCCAATGTTAATTTTATGAGATTCTTCATCTGTTGCACTTCTAGAAATCCTCCATCCTGCGCTTTTGAAACCAACAGAAGTTTGTCCATTGACTTTCAATAAAGTCACTCTTTACTCTAGATGGCAAATGTACCTGAACAAATCTCACAGGCACAAGGTAGAATATAAAATGAACCTGCCCCTCTAGTAATTATCACCAAAAATTAATGTCTCTCACTTCTAAAGCCAGTGACAGCCTTGCTGGAAGCCTGCCTTTGGGAGACGCTGGTTTTCCCTTGGCTGGCTCTCCCAGGTGGTGTGATCTGTCCTCCCTGGAGCCGTGTGGCCGTTTGTCACACATTGGTTCCAGAGCCAGGATTCGGTCAGTTTGCTGGGATGAGGTGAGGGGATCCTTTTCCCTTTAAGAGGCCATGATGGGGAAAACATGGCCTGAATTTCGTTAGCAGTGTGACAATGAGAGAGATAAGTAGATGTGACAGTTATGAATGACGTACTGTCATGCACTTCTGCGTCCTGACTCAGATAAATTGACACTGCTGTCAAACACAAGCTATGGAGAGGAGAGACCTCTGATGAACCTTCTAATATGGTAAATGGGAGTCTTAATTCTTCATTAACTGGAAAAAGGAGATTTGGCCATGTAATTTTCTCCTTGCTGCCTGTTTTAAAGATTCCAATAACCCAGCATTTACAGTTGACTAGGCAGGGATTGCTTTTTCCTGTGCTAGCGACATGTAGGCTGTGAAATCTAAGGAAGCGCCGCTTAAACACAGACTTATTGCCTTGGTTATCTTTAATGACTTTGAAATGTATTGGCCTCATTATGGAACAGTGCAGTTATCAATTCCTCTAATTAGGTGATGTGGTCCCATAAGAAATTTAACATTAAAGTGCAAAAATGAGTTAGTGGCATCAATTGCTGGCAACCTGGGTGTTGGCACTGAATTTAAAGCAACGGTGCTCTTTTCCTGTGTAGTTACTATGCAATAGTCTTTTTCATTCAAATATCGACAGGAATTTTTTCCCATTCATTTATTTTGGCCTATGTGAAGAGCTGTTTATTCATCTGAGCATTTCTTTGCTCTCTGAACTCTATCCTGCAGCACGAGGTTGGTGTAAACACCAGCAAACAGTGGAGTAGCTGATGCAGAGTGAGTTCTCTTCATTGACAGGCTGGGCAGTAAAACTGCCAGTCCACATTTGCATTTTCGGTGGCCCTTTCAATCTGAAGATATGGTAGCAATTTGTAAGCATTGAAGTGCCTTGCCCACAGTGACAGCACACAGCAGCAAAGGAGGAGACAAAGCACGAGACCCATGGTGCAGTCCCCTTCCCACATTTGTAATGCTGTTCCCTCCCACGAGGGTCTGTTGGAGGTTGCATTTCTCTTTTCTACCATATGGAAAGGATTATTGGTGGCCAATTTAGAACAGACAATCTCCTGTCTTGTTGGGTGGAAGAGAGGGTCTGCAAAACCTTGTTTTAATGTTGTCTAGTTTCTGCAATTGGTTTGGTGTGGCTGTATACTAAAGCAAGTGCACAGTATTTTATCTCTTATCCTTCTCTTTAGTCACACAGCCAAAGCCACAGTTTATTTGTGTATGAAGATAATCTCCATTTGCTAAGAGTTTGTAAAGCTTGGTGAGGATAAGGTCTGGCAGGGCAGTGTGTGGTGTTACAGGGCAAGGTTATCTGTGTGAATACAATGGGGGACCATACTGCTACAAACTGGAATTTTTATGGGCTTTTGAATAAATGGTTCCAAACATCCTAAAATTACAAACCACAAATGGTCACAGACCCAGCACTGGAGTTGAATTTCTGTCTGGCTAGGCAAGCCATAAACCAGGGATGGAAATATCACCCTCTGCTTTCCACACAGACATGGATCTCTTGCTGTACTGGCCTCACTTATCAGGACCTGGGAGGCTGCACCACCCTTTTCCTCCCTTCTCAAAGGGAAAATATGAGTGGATTGCTGTGTATGTTTTTTAGGGACAGGGCACTTTTTAATGACTCAAGTCTGAGAAGATGGGGAATGGATGAATTCCCTTTTCTTGGGCAGCTAAGCTGGGAGTTCTCAGTCCCAGTGCAGCTCCTCTCTGTTTGGCTGTGACTGCTTTCTTTCCCTGTGAATCACACTGAGATATTTGGCACAGGGAACACAGTCCTGTCAACCCTTTCCCCCCCTTCCCTGGTGTGTACCTGTTCTGGAGCTGTGAGCAGGGGTGACACAGCTTCAGAGGGGTGGTGGCTGCTGACATGTGCCTGTCTCTGAGCACACCCAGCCTGAGCCATCCCAGGTATTTCCACCCTTGGGGATATCAATCAGGGGCTCTGCTCTGTTCAGCCAGGTCGTTGGATCTCTGGCAGCTCCTGATTGCAGAAGCTCCTCATGGATATAATGATTTGTTCTAAGTGCAGGTGATGCCCTTCTCTGCAATGTGTCTGAACACCTCCCAGCAGTGTGTTAAACACTGCCACTGACATCACTGGGTGTCATGTCTGGGTTGTTCTCTCATCTTCTGTTCAGAAAGAAAAGTAAAGGCTCTGTACCTTTTGCTTTAAGTAAATAAGCATACTCTCACACAGTCCTACCCAATGTTTGCTGCTGCCAAGGACTATTTACAGAGGTTATGTAAAAGAATCACAGATTGCAGAATAGTTGGGGTTGGAAGGGACCTCTGGAGATCATCTAGAGGCTCCTTTTCTCCTTCTCCTTGGATTGGAAGGAAAAGGTGTGGGATAATTCTGCTTCCTGAGGGAGCCAATTCTGCTCTCTTGCATTAGCTTTCGAGATACTTGTTTCACATGTCAACAGGCCCTGTTCCAGCAATGGATATCATCAGAGTATCTGAGAAGCATGGCAGTTACCTAAGCTTAACTAAGAAACACAAAAATTCAGATCCTTCCAGTTTTCTCCCCTGTGTTGCTCATTCTTGAATGGAGGTAATGATTCTCCTGCTCTGAAAAGGGTATTTTCAACGCTGACATTTCATACACAACCACTAGTCAATGAAAAAAGACAAGGAGCAGTGGCAGGAGAAGGGCCACCTATTCATTCTGTGTGTTGTGCAGGAGTCAAAAAGTTGGCAGAAAAAAACTGGCCCACAGTTAACCTTTGTTTAAGTGTAGACCCCGTGTTTTGTCCACAGTCCCAGGTGACAGCCAGCGTGTGCTGCGTACAGCGATGCGTGTTCCTAAACCACACACCCTCACCTCATGTAAAATATTTCTGTGTTGTTCTTACAAACCTTTCATGAAAATCAACGACAGTGATTCTCTAAGAAAAAAAAGACAGACAGTGACTGCATCCCAGTCCTGAGACAAACAGCTCCTTCAAAAGAGATGCTGTAGCTTTAACACGGGCTGCTGTTTCCTTGAATGGAGTTACCCAATCTTTCATCAAAGAAACATATCTCCCATATCCCTGTCTTTAAAAACAGCAATTATGTGTAAATGCCTTCTGATTTATTTGAGCCAGGGCCACCGGCCAGTGTGAGTCACCACAATTTATTGCTAACCGTCACTTTTACATGATAGGTTTGTAACAAATATCTGCCGCATATTGTTAAATTAATCTTCCATTTAAAATTAATGGAGTTAGACTCCCCAGGTTCAATGTAATTTCGTGTTCACGGGCAGGGAGTGGTGTGAGCTGCATACAAAATGAGCCGAGGCCAAACGCCCTAATCTTTCATCACCTTGAACCCAGTGACTAGGACGCCTTCTCAGCACCAACTAATGAGATTGAGCTTGCTGCTCTCCTGAGGACGCCAGCTCAAAGAAGCTTTTCTGCTCAGATACAGCAGGCTCCGTCTTATTTTAATAATTCCTCAGATATGACATGCCTGATGTTATGTATGAAAGAGTCAGGCTTGAAAAAGAGATGAAATGAATTTTATATCATTACTTCAAAACTGAAAGCAGCTAAAGGAAGTATGTCACAGTTAAAAATGCAGTAAGCATTTTGGCTATGAAATATTTTGAAAGTAAACAGGAGTCATTCTTTCATTTATTATTATAATGCAGCCTCACCTTAGACTCATCTTCTGTAATTCCAGTCCCATTCATAAATTAATAACAATAATGTAGATGAAAGCAGGAGACTGTCCAATAAGCATGTGGATGGGACCATCAGAGAGAAGAGATTTAATTCCTAATGGAATATGCCATGCTTTACTGCTGAGCTCTATCATTTCTCTTTGTGGGCATTTGTAGAAAATGAACCTGTCTTTTATGCAATGGCAGACTGCAAATCCATCACATATTGTTTAAAAATAATTGAGTTGAATTGTATCAGTGTACCTTTCTGTCTGTCCTTTATTGTGGCTTTAAAGAAGTAGTACTTTTCCTTATATTTTAGTATTTATCAGTACAGAAGACTAAGAGCATTTGTAGTACCCATACAAGGGCCTGTGCAGTTGTGTGCTGTGGTCAGTGCCTTTACCTTGTCTCTGGACAGTGGAAAGTAGCTGTGGTGCAACTTCCTGGGAAGAAAGATTAGAAACATGGGATTTTTCAACCTAGAGGAATGTCTTAGGAGAGAAAGGAGAAAGGTCTTTCCACAAGATACTGTCAAATGGAGAAGAACATAATTGTTCTGGGACATGTGGTGGGTAGGGCAAAGGATGCCAAGGTTTCCAAAATCTTCCTCTTACTTTCACATGTATGTATGGGAGGACAAAGGTTTTGACCCATCTGGAGAGGTGAAGAGAATCAGTGAAGATTTCTTTCCATTGTGCTGCTTTGATTTAAAATGTCTATCAGTGTTCCTGTATATTCCATCTGGGGCGATTTTCCACACCTGAATAGACCTCACTTGAGTTCTTTCATGTCTTCTATTTCTTTGTATCAGTTGTAGCTATTCTGACTTCTGTGGAATTCTGGCTCTGGTTAAACCAGTGAACCATGAAACCAGTATCAGGCGCTTCCAATTTTTGGTGGGGTTTGTGGCTGAGAAACTCATACCATTTTAGTTGTTTGGTGGAACTACTGATTTTGACTTAGACTTTGTTTACATATTTAAAATCAATTTTAAGGGTATGATCTTGTTCCTCTATACTACCTCACCTGATTAAAACCCTTAACATTTATTTGTTTTTTTTTTTTTTTAATTATTCCTTTATTTTCAGAGTGAAGTATTTGCATTCACACCCTTGTTTATAGGTACTGTTTGTTCTTTTGCAAACTCGGTGCTCCAAGCTGTGTGCATCCACCACTTCTCACATCCACGTGTCCTATTTCCTCTTCCTCCATATGATTGCTGCCAACTGCCCAAGAGAGACCTCGAAAAATTAGAGATGTGGGCCATCACCAACCATATGAGTTTAACAAGGGCAAGGGGCAGATTCTGCCCCAGGGATGAGGCAACCCCAGATGTACGGACAGAGCAGGAATGAGGGGCTGGAAAGCAGTGCCAGGAAAGGGCCCCGAGGGTCCTGGTGGTGCCAGCTGACCCTGAGTCAGCAGTGCCCTGGCAGCCAGGAGGGCCAACCCTGTCCTGGGGGCACCAGGGAGGGGATTGTCCTGCTCTGCTCTGCCCTGGGGCGGCCTCACCTCAACATTGGGGCAGTTTGGGGGGACACAATGGAAGGAAGAGATTGAGCCATTGGAGAGTGTCCAAAGGAGGGAACAGAGATGTGGAAGGGCCTTGATTTGAAGGTGTGTGAGGACACTGAGGGCACTTGGTGTGTTCAGCTGGAGCAGAGGAGACTGAGGGGAGACCTCACTGCAGTTCCAATTCCTGGGCAGGGGCAGAGGAGGGGCAGGGACTGAGCTCTGCTCTGGGGGGACCAGGGACAGCAGCCAGGGAATGGCTGGAGCTGTGTCAGGGCAGGCTCAGGTTGGATCTCAGGCAAAGGTTCTTCCCCCAGAGGCTGGTTGGGCACTGCCCAGGCTCCCCAGGGCAGTGGGCACAGCCCCAAGGCTGCCAGAGCTCAGGGAGGGTTTGGCTGATCCTCTGGGGCACAGGGGGTGACTCTTGGGGCTGGGCCTGTGCAGGGCTGAGGGTTGGACTGGATGGTCCTTGGGGGTCCCTCCCAGCTCAGCACATTCTGTGTTTGTGTGAACTGGTGAGAGCACAGAACGTCACCCAGGGACCAGCCCTCGGTGTTTGGGGATCACGTGGGGTCTCCAGGTCAGACTGTGGCTGGAGCCCGGAGTGGTGGGAGAAGCTGCAGCCCTGCAGTGCCCGTGGTGACAGCAGTGCCCACTGGTGCAGGCCCAGCTGCCAGTGCACAGCAGGAGCTCCTGCATTACCTTTGTAGCACGTTGCCTTGTATGTAAAAAATATGGTGCCAGCTAGGCCTGGCTGTGCTGTCTCATAGAAGAAAAAAGGATAAATCAAGTTCCTTTTTGTGCTTTATTTACTTGCTATTCATTTTTATACCAGCAGACAGCAATGAAACTTCTAGATATTCATAAACAAAAATGTGGTCTTCTGTCCACTGATATAGATCAGGGAGGCCAGAGTGTATGTCAAGAAAGAAGAGAGTTGTAAAAAATCTTGAAATAGATTTATTGGAGACTTCAATATCTGTTGAAGTCAGCAAAGCTGGAATAAGCTTTAAGTAAACACTATCAATTTCAATGATAAGATTTAGATGGTGACTTCCATTTTTTTTGCACTAGACGAAACAATATCACAAAGCTTTTCTTCATGGAAATGTGATCAAGATGTAAGCAGTGCTCCTGCTAACTCCTTTACCTTAGGTTTAGTTACACTCAGTTACTTCTCTTTGAATAGCAGAAAATGTGTCTCTCAGCAGTGGAATTTTTCATTATGTGGGCTTTGCATCATAATGTTTTTCCTGCCTCCTTATATTCTGGATAGGTGGCGTTTTGCAAGGTGAAAAGGTTACCAGTTCCAGCTCTTGCCTCGGTGTTGTGCTGGACCTTCTGGATACCCTTGGAAGCCTTTGTCTTATTTTTCATTAAGGAAAAAGACCTATATTCAGGTGAAATGAGTTTCTTAGTTTCAGCATCCAGAAGTATAAAAAGTTCCCTTCTATGCAGTGCATTTGATTGGGAATAAAAATGACTGATGGCAGCCCATACTGGACCCTTTTGTTCAATTCAGCTATGATTATGGAGCCTATTAGCTGGAGTTACAACCTATTTAAGAGCAGTGCTTACTAGTAATGGGGGCCAAATGATTTTGGAAAGTTCAGATTTACTGGGCTCCCTGCAGAAATGAATTCAGCACTGAACATATTGATGCAGAGCCTGAGCGAGGCTGTTCCAGTGGGACTCAGAATTGTGTGCTTAGCAAGAAATGAGCGGGTAGTAGAATTAAAGATCAGATAGATGTGAGGCTCAAGGGCAGTCTAAACTCTGAAGTTCATCACAGCAACTTAATCAGACTAAAATGAGTGTTGCACTGACAGGAATCAAGCCTCTGTGTGACAGGAAATGTAGCTTGTTAAAGTAGTGCTGTGTTTCTTCTAAGTCCCTGGTTTTTAAGGTCTCGAAGGGTTTTCAAATAATTGTGAGATGTTGGTGTTTGGTGGCTACCGAGGCAGCTTGGGTTTTGTTAATGGAGATGGTGACTCTCCACTTGATATTTACCTTTGTTATAATGGGTCTGCAGTTTTAGTACAAATTAAAGACCATCCCCTTGCACCCGTTCAGAAGCAAAGGAAAGCTTCAGGGTTCTCTCAGTGGTTTTTGGCACAATCTTAAATTCTGCATTGGAGGAGGAAAAATTGGATTATTGGTCCCCCAGCCCTGCACATGAGCAGGACCCCCCTGAAGCAGCCCTCGTGTGATGCAATTGGTGAGGTGCAGTGCAGACTGGTCCCTGCGCTCACAGAAACTCTTCAAATGTAAGGGAGATTTTCACTTTTGTGCTGATTAGTCTCAGCCATCCACTGCACCTCAAGCCTCCACCAAGTTTCTTTCAAACCCTTTAGCTCCCCAAGAAGTCTTAAACCACAACCCCATTTTTCCCATTCATATCCAGCCATGCTGGATCATAATGCATCTTCAAAGCTGTCCAGCTCCGTAATTCCCGTATTTATGGACACACAACTCTCCCCTTCTGGATATTTCTTCACTGGGGTCATCTCCTCTTCCTGGGGGCCCCACATGACCCCTCTCAGTCAGCACCAAGCTCATCCATCCTGGTTCCTCTGTCCTACTCATCAGGAACCTTCCTCCTGCTGTGTCCGCACGTACAAAGAACTGATACACTTCCAAAACATTGTTCAGGAACAGGGCACTCTGCTGGCACATCTTCCACAATCCTCTTTTCTGACTTTGCTTCTGCTTTGGGGCAGGAAATTTGTTAATTTTAAACCAAAATTTCTTGCTGCATACAAGAATACAAATTGAAGGCTGACAAATTGAAGTCATTTTTTTTCATAGACCATGGGAATGTGCTGTTTTGTTGTTCTTGAATGGAGCTGGGAATATTCAGTACTTGTCAAATCACTGCTTCCCTACTTCTCAAGTAGCAGAGTCTGGATCCAACCTGGACACAAGCAGGTGGGACTGCGTGATTTTTCGCCTTGGTGTTGAAAATGTCTGGGAGAATTTGGTGGTGTTCATGCAGTAAACAAATAAGAAGCAGAGAGTTGGGTTTATGTTATTAACACTTTTAATTTTGACCTTAAAAATACACTTTTACAGCAGTGTATTGGCCTCCTGTAGGAGCTAGCTCCATGCAGGGAGCAGTGGGAATGTGATCTCCCAGAGTGAGCCTTGGCTGCACGAGGTCAGGCACCTGGAAAGGGCTGGGAATGCTTTCCCAGGGCTGTGGGAGTGCGGGGCCGGGGCAGTTTCTGGGTCACCGTTCTGACCAACTGTTCATGCAATTGTTACACGAGATGTTGCTTAAAGGAGTCCTATTTTCAATCACATGAGCGTGTCCCAGATTTTTATAAACCATCTGTTCAAGTGAAGAACTTCCAGGTTGTGGGTTTTCGGGTGAGAGGGGAAAAGGCAGAAGGAAAATTTGAAGTCATGTGTCAGCTGGGCTCTGGTAGGAGGCTCTTTACAGCTACAATGAAAGATCAGGAGACAAATGCTTTCAGCTTGACACACAGATGATAAAGCAAACCTTAAACAGAAGCTGTGGCTGCACAGCAGGTAAAGAAATCCTGCTTAGATTAAAAATAAATATTTTATGCTGCATGTATGCAAAGCTTTTTTTTGTTTTGTTTTGTTTTTTTTGTTGTTTAATAGCTTAAAGCCCTTTACAATTGGCAGCAAGTAGGAGAAATTAAAAGAAAGGGTTTGCATTGTGTTTTGAGGTAGGAACCCCTCAGAAAGATTCATAGAAAGGTTTTTTAATGATAAAAGCAAAATTAAAGGACAGGCTGTGCATTAGAATTATGAAGCACAGAAACATTTGCAAATGGTTTGTTTATAGCAAAGAGCAAATCCAGCCCTTCCGATGTCAGGTGACAGATGATTTTGGAGGTATCAAGGTGTGCAGTGCAGGGAGAGCTCAGCTGTCACATGGCTGAGCTGGTGCTCCCTGCTCAGAGGGGTGACAGGATGCTCGGAATGCCATCCCTGCTCCCGGCCATCCCTGCTCCGGCCCCTGCCATCCATTTGGAGAGCTTTAATGACTAAAGCAGGGTAAACATTTGTGAGGATAAACATTGTTTTCCTGCTGAGCAACAATGTCTCCTGTATGAGAACAGGATTGTTTTGGCATATGTCGGCTCTAAATATCCCTGCAGATACTTTACAGGAATTGCTGCCTCTTTAAACATTTATGCTATTAAAAATCAGGACGATTGTTGACATAAACCTGTGATAGCAGCTGCATTGTAGACAGAGTATGAATTTTTTATGTTATTGATGAGAAGTTTATATCATTTATGTACTGTAGGAAGGGAGGCATATGAGTGCTGAATACAGAAACTGGTGGGATTGAAGCCATGTTGGTATCAGGGCACAGTATTTATTAATGTGTCCCTCTCAAAAGGAACAGGAATGCACTAAATGGAAAGCAAAACAAAGCTAAGTGATTTATAATATTTTAAAAACTCCTGTTGGGGTGAAAAGAAGTTTTGTGGCTCTGCTGCCTGGCTTATCTGGTCTGGGCACCAGTGTCAGCAATGTGGGAAAGGGTCACGTGTTCAAATCTTGAGGGCAGTGGGTTGAAGCTCAGGGGGTTGGAGGGTTCGTGACTGGGGAGGGTGGAATATCATGCAGGGATGACTGATAATGGAGTTTTCAAGAACATTGTTTCTGTGGATGTTTCCCTGCCTTAAATTACCATGACTCTGGAGGCAGGACTAAGGCTGAGGTTGTCTCTTGCTCTGCAGAAAAGACATTTACCCTCTTCCTAATCCTTTCTGTTCTCCTCCTTGTCTCTCTTGGTTTCTCTGTAACCTGCTGTCCCCACTGAGAACAGCTGGGGAGCACTTGTCTCTGTTCCCAAAGAGGAGTGTTGATATGGTACCAGAGCATCAGGGGCTGATTCCTGCAATTTAGGTCCATGTTTGGTGGGACTTGGCAGTGCTGGGAGTGCTGGGTTTGTGATTGGGCTCAATGATCCTAAAGGTCTTTTCTAACCTTATTTATTCTGTGATTCTGTGATTCAGTTGCTTAAGTGTCAAAACTTCCCTCATTGGAGGGCAGAGCGGGCTTTGTAGTTTGTGAGAATTATGGTTTGCTTTGGGGGAAGTTCTACAGTAGGACCTTCAAGGAAGGTCTCCGACAAGGTCTCGGTGTGTTCTAAAGCTCTGCTCCCTCCAGCTTAGCCTCTGGAGGTGGAGAAGTATTTCATCTTTCCTCCTTCAGGCACCACTGTCCTTGTTTTTGCAGAATCCCACTTGGTACTTATACAAGTGCTTTATGTTTCTCAGCACCACACAGGCTAAAATAAATTTTCATACGTTGTCCTTACTCATTTTTCCTGACAGAAGTGTCACTGAGCAAGTTTTCAGCGTGTTCCTTCAGTGGAAGCACAGCCCTTGCTCAGTATGTGGCACTGTTGGCTTTTGCCACCCTCACTGGAGATTGCACTGAAGCTTCTGGTGGTGTGGGTATGAACAGCAGCACTGCTGATGTCACTCCTCATGTGCTCCTGGCCTGAGGTGTGTGAGCCATTCATCCAGGGGCTTCTTAGAGTGAGGGAATATTCCCACGGCAGCCGGGTTTCAAGAGGAGTCACCTGGAACCACGTTTTGTAGAAATGCTCTCAGGAAGTGTCATATAAGCCCCCAAAGGGCTGGTCAGTGGTAATAACCCCTCACCACCTCAGCCCTAGGCTGTATTTAAACCCATGACCTGGAGGTGGAAGGTGTGGATCCTATTCCAATCCACCAAGACATCCAGTCCTCGGTGGGATACGGCTATAAATTAATATAGCTCTGGATTAATATTGCAGACAAAAAGCTACATTAAAAGAACATTATTAGGGTTGCAGAGTCAAGCCTGTGAAAGTTAAGAAATGTGAGAATTAAGGTTGCCTCTTCAACCTTAATTTGCCCCCTTCTGTGTACACTCTGTGGTACAGCCTTTAATTACATGAGCACATTCTCCTCTGCCTGAGGCAGACACCTGGCACAGAAAATTTCAGCCCAAATGGCTTGAAGTTTGGCAAAGTTATAATCAATTGAAAAAATGATCTTGTGAGAAGTGTGTAACAACTCCAACAAAAGGCTGCAGTTGGTGTCGATTTCCATTTATTTTGCTGCATTCAAGGTAGTTTTAACTAAAATCACCTATTGTTTGGATCTATAGTGCCAAAAAGATGAAACTGAAATGAGAATCCTGCTGGTTTAGGCATTTTTATATATATATATATGTAATATATATAAAACTCAAATATGAAAAATAATCTCTGCAGATAACAGCCAAGTCACTCAGTCAAGTAAGTTGAGTAATAAAAGCGGAAACCCAAATTAATTTTCCTGGGGTTTTGTTAAGCCCAGCAGAGGATTTCTTTAACCCCAGCTCTCCTTTCACCTCAGAGCTGCTGGGGAATTGTTGTCTTGTACAGATACATGGCATTTATAGTTCATTTAAGATATGTTCCAATGTACAGAGATTTCAGGCCCAGGGCTTTGCCCTTAAAAGCAGAAGGGAGTGCTTATTTCAACCCACACTAATGGTTAGTTTGTAATTTGTTGAAGTGCTGGTGCAGTGTTTACCAGGATAGTTTGGAGTAGTTTGGAGTTTGGCAGGAAGAGGCTCTGTCTGGTACCCAGAGCCTGTTGTGTTTATCACATTGGGTGCAAGTGCTGTTCTCCTGGTTAAGAACTGGAAGGAATTTGGCAAGGAGGGGCTGACCCTGGTTTCAGGCTGTACCCAGGCAGAAGCATGTTTTCCTGTATTCCTCCCTCAGCCCCAAGGGTTAGGCCAGTAGTTCAGCTGTAGTAAGTTATTTCTTTGCTACCTGGATGTTTGTTGTTGAGGGAGATTTCAGCATGACTAACACAACTCTCCATTCCTGGGGAAATGGAAATCAGCAACTCTGATAGTTCTCAGCATCCCATGATGAGCTCAACAGGACCAGGAAGGAGCCTGTAAGCCAAACAAACTGGGGAAGCTGAGTGATCTGGTGAAATTTGGTAATATCAGATGTTAGTGTGGAGGAACCCTTTTCTGATAGGTGACATTACCCTGGGGTTCTTTGGCACACCACAGCCCAGACTGCCAGCATCTCAAGAACCTCCTTCAAATCTTTAACAGCAGTAAACACCCAGGTCATATTGCACAATTATGGTAAAATCAGAAATGATCACTTGGTTTCTTGTCTTCTTCAAGGCCTCTCTAATCCTCACTGCTTTGGCAGTGCTGTCTTATATTCAGCATATTGTGATTGGATTTTGCAGTTCTTAGTGATCTTCATTCTATTTCTTTGATAAAAATAATACTTTTTTTCCCCTGTTCTGTTTCTCTGATCACTTAGGAAAGCTGATTTCCCTGTAAACTACTTGTGCTCTGAGTTCAGCACAAAATGCCATAGCTAAGATTAGCTCTAACCTTCAAACTTCAAACCTTCAGACATCAGAGATGAGCCAGCCATATGTAAGTCTTGTCTGTGTGTTTTTAAAAGTGGTGAAGAAAACAAAAAATAAGCACTGTCCTTCCGAGGGAACTGGCAGGCTGCCACCTTAATTCCTCCAGAAGAGCTCAGGTTGGGACAAGTCCATCCAAATCACTTTTCTTGGACAGCAGCTCAGGTACTGCAGTATAAAATCCCTTTCAGTGGAAGTCTATAACATCAATCAGGAACTCAGAGTGGTTTTTTGTAGGACTTGGGGACCAAGGAAAGTTGTCAGTGGGGGCTTCTGCACTGAGAGTTTTGCTTTTGTTTCCCTTGTGCTGTTCAGAAAGAGATTTTTAAGAGAGGAGCCTCATTCTTTTTTTTCCCCCATCACTATCTAAGTTGAGCTTCACCATACTGAAAGATTCTTTTGGCACTTAGGAGGACACAAAGAACTATGCAGAAACTCTGTAATTCCATAGTAACCTTGACTCTGTAATTACATGGTACGTACAATTCAATGTAAATATGTGGGTAATACAAGCAATTTGTATTTTCTCGACTACATTATTAAATCTTAAAATTGCAAACTACATGGAAATTAGGTTGAGAATAAAATGGGTAACTTCACATAGTATGTTATTGCAGCATATTATCTCTAGAAGTCTGTCATTACTTTGGAGTTCCGTGCTATTTTTCAGATAATAACCAAGTGCTGAGAGTTTGTGGCCTTGTCCAGCTCAGAGCTGCTCAGCCCAGCTGTTAATTTGGGTTTAGGAAGTGGAGAATGCTCTCAACTCAGTCTTCAAGTCTTTTTTGTGTGGGGAGGAGGATTTTTTTCATTTAAGCAATGTGTCTGAGTGGTAACTGTGGCTATTCCATATTCATTGTAAATATACACAGGGCACTTAAAGGGAGTGTTGTGTCTCTGCCAAGAGCAGAACCAGGCTCAATGCTCACACACAGGCTGTGCCTCAGGGCTCTCACAGGTCCCTGTCACCTCAGGGCCCACGGGTCTGTGCTGTGCTCACTCTCAGGCTTTGCTGGGAGGGCAGGGCTGGGCATTTTAAGGACGTTTTGAGCCTTTGTTCATTTGTGCCTGACTTGCAGGCTGAGAAGCTCCTTTATTTTATGTACACTTCATCCTCCTTGGGGTCTGCTGGTATTTGAACCTCTCCCTCTTAGGCTTGTCTCTCCTTGCTGCCTTTGCCCTGCAGGGTATGGCATTAAGGGTATTTGTTTACCCAGTATGAATATGTAAATCTTTGTAGTCCTCAGTCTAACCCTCTGCACTTTGGTCCCTTTTTTCTGTTGAAAATTTGGATGAGAGACACTGAATGAATCTTTTAGCTTAGAAACTACTGCATTTGTTTATTGATTTTCACACATTTTATAACGTATATGGGCACTTTTATGCATGTTATCAGATCCCAGCAGTTTGTTTAGATGGAAGTGTTTGGCTTTTGTAGTCAATCAGGACACCAGTCCAGGGGCACGTGATATGCTGGGAGGGTAAAACTAACCATAAAATCTGAACTGAGAGAGAGCTGCTCTCAGGAAGACAAAAAGATGGAAGGACTTAGTAAAGTACTGTAAGACAGATAGTGACAGTCACCCATCAGTCTTGGAACTCACCAAAAAGGAGTCACAGCTGTTGCTCTGCTTCATGAGGAGTCTTGATTTATTTACATTCCTTTACCTTTACACCTGTATCTTCTGGGGTTTCTAGACTTCCATGGCAGATTTATGAGCTACTGTGGAGCAGGGAGGGAGGGGGGAAATGGAGGAGAACGGAGAAGAAACAGAAGGAAGACAGAACAGTGGGAGGGAGAGGGAGGACGAAGATAAGAGACAGATGAATGACAGCAAATGGAAGACAAATGAGACAAGGAAGACGATGGGAGAGAAAAAAAGCTGGAAGGGAGCTTTTGAGAGAGCATGTAAAATAGAGGTCTGGTGGAGGATTTCCAACAAAAGTGGTGTAAATCAATGGTGAGTAAATTAATAGGGCAGTTGTGCAAATGAGTCTCAGTCATTTAAGCCAAGCGTGATACATCACGGGTGATTTAGAGAGTGTAACCCACAGGGCACACCTTTCAGTCTCCCAGAGATCTAAAGCAGGATGCTGACACCTCAGAAAATGAGCACATGGACAAAACAAGGGACATCCATTAAAAGAGATTTGTTGTAAGACAAATTCCAAATGCAGACCAGCATTAAACTCCTCAAAGCCAGAGCCACGTCTTGGACTAAATGTAAAACTTCCTGGTTGAGAACATTTGCATATCTTCAACCTTGACAATGGAGTCCTCTGCTCTAGCTCTAAAATGGATCAGGCCCATGAAATCCTATGCCTTTTTTTGTAAAGGATCACAATTAACTGACAGTTTAAATGAATTTCTGACAGTCATCCTGCCCTGTTGGTTTTTGAAGGCATTGGGTGTAGTGCCGTGTGACCCAGTTGATAAAATGTTTTGTTTCGCTCTGTGACACCTGTAAGTTCAACTCTTTCCCCAAGGTCTTAAGAAAAATAAGTGCTTTTTAAAGAGCTTTTTGTTTGATTTCACCATCTTCCCTCTCTTCTCCTTGAAATGTTTAAATGGAGTGTGAACTTGATTTTCATTTTACTCAGTAGAAAGTTAAATGCAACCCAGGCGTCTTGTTAAGGATAAATATTTTTTCTAAAGGAAACAAAAGAAGTGCTGAAAGATGAGGTGGAAAAGGAAACCTTAGTGCTGATGGGGGACAGCTGGATTTTGTCAGTGATGGTAGTTCCTTCCTCCTCTGCCTGCTGCTCTTTCTCTGAATAAAGCAGCATTTGTGTCTAAAACTCATGCTGATAAAATAGCTCTTAACTTGACAGTGTCCCTTTCACAGCTTTAAAATTCCTTCCTGAAGTTCAGGTTGGTCTGAAATATGGCCACGGGATGCAAATATAAGGTTGTCTTCTTCAGGAGAGCACTCAGCAATTTGCTAATTTGTAGGTCAAATTGAGGTAAGTCTTGCATGAAAAAGAAAGGTAAGGCATGAAACCTGCCCCTGTGGAATTGTTTCTGTATTTAGCTAGTTTCAAAACTGAAGTGTTTCTCCATGTCACACTGCAGGGACTTCATCTCACATGATACAGATGTGGATTATGACTTGCTGAGGCTCTTTAAACTTCCCATTATTATTATTTTAAAAAAGAAATAAATCCCCCATTCTGTTCCCAAATGCTGTCCTTTATTAAACAAATACAGAATGTATATTCCTTTTTTTTTCAGAATCAGGCTTCAAAAGTATCGGTTATAAATGTTTGGTTAATTATAATTGAAGTTGCATTTTATAAATTATTTTTAGCAAAACTACTGTAATGCTTTAATTATGTCTAACAAAGACACAAAGGTTAATTTCTTTAGCACTGGGGGAAAAGATACATATAATAATGTTGTTAATTGTTGTGCAGCCTGTCTGCATTCTCAGTTTCAGTCTCTGGTGTCATGTTTTAGTGGGAGAGAGTCACTGGGAAGTGTGACACTGGAGGATAGCTGGTGCTTTTTACCTTCATGCTGAAGGATAACTCTTCATAACATGAGGAAATAAAAAGCTTTTTCACAGTAATCCTTGGAGCATAGTTGGTCAGTTGAAGGGTTTATTCTTCTTAAGAAAGAAGCAGAGATGGGGTGAGTAGGTAATGTTTCTTCTGTCTCTCAGAAAGTGTCAAGGTTTTGGAAATGTTGCTGTTCCTGGGATAAAATCCAGTCAGAACTTTTGAAATGTGTCTTCAGAAGCAGCATCCAGAAAAACCAGGTCAAAATTTGATGCCCTTCTTTGTCAGTTATTAGATACAGGTAGCCTTGAAACTGGAGTTTTGGGCTTTAAAGTGCACCAGCCACTGGGCTCAGGGATGATTCTGCACCTCTCCTTAGTTACCTTCAGAAATCTCTTCCTGGGCCTTCAAAAGGTTTTGCAGTGAAATTCTGCTGAATCTGGACCTCTGTGAAACAATTTCGTTTCGGTGAATTGTTATTTCCAGGCAAAAAAAAACCCCAAAACTGTTTTGTCAGAAAATTCCAAATCATCCCCACTGGTTTCTAATACTGGAGAAAGAAATGAGGAGGAAGTCAATATACTGTGGAAGTTTAGGAAAGCTCTGTAAAGTTTAATAAAGAGTTGCAGACTTTATCTTGAATTTTCATCTTGTAGAATTCCACCCCTAAATTACAGCTGTTATGATGTTCATATTTATATGAAGTGTTGGCTCCATGTGTGATGTCCTGTACTATTTAGTCATGAAAATCTTGGTTTTCAGTCAGTGTCTAGTTGCTCTCTCTTCCTTCAGTGTTCAGACAGTGGTCATGCCCTCCTTAATTAAAATGTCAGCTTAGGAACTAGTTTAGACAGACTGCAAATATAAACCCTAAGAGTAAAATCTAAGCTTCCAAAAGATAATGAACTTCCTTAGAGTTGGGCCCCTCTCTGAGCAGTAGCTGTGTAAGACAGACCTTATCAGGCTGCCAGGCTGCCCAACAGACAAGGCCTTTTCATTTGTATACATATTTTAAAGTATTTTTCATTCTAAGTAAAATAAACAAGTGTTTTGTCAGTGCTTTAAGCTACCTGAAAATAGGATTTACAGTTCTATATAATTGCATTTTCTCTGTGTTTGCAAAGAAGTCATAGCATAGCTGGAGGATGATGGCAATTATAATTTATTATGCTGTAATTGTTACCTAAATGTTTTTGAATAAGCAAAAATCACATCTGTTTAGGAATAAGTTGCACAGCAAGAGAATTCCCTTTGAAATGAATGCTGTGTTCTCAAATTCTGTAACTGTACACATAAAACAACATATTTATTTCCCCACTGAGTCCATTACATTCCCAAGTCAAACTGCATCCTCTCTTCCCTTCCCATATTAAACCCTTTGATTTAATGGAGGTTTTAACTACTGGTTCTTTAGGGAATTTTCAGTAGGCTTTGCACAGATTAGGTTATTGGAAAGTATAGTTATTTGCTTGTAAAGTGGCAGTTCTGTGTCAAAATTGATTTTCTCCGGTGCTGCAGTAGTAAAACAGATAAGCTTCTGCTTTGCATCCAAAATACACCGATATTCCTGCCATGATGCTTCCCTTCTGCTTCCCACCCCAGCTCTGTGACAGGCTGGCTTTTGAAATGAAAAGGACACAGTGCTGTGCTACACAGAATGCCTTTGGATCAGCCACTAATATTTACATGAATCTCATTTGTTGTATTAATGTACATTTACCAGTGATGACCGGTTGTTTAGAGGGAGAAAAAAGTCCATGCTGGGAGTAGCAGAGCATTTCAGCTGCAGGGTTGGACACTTTGCTGGCCTCTTAGAGCAGCTGGAGCTGCATCTGGCAGGAAGTAAGTTCCATGCAGTGTTTCCCGTACTATGAAGTGTTGTAGAAAGTGTAGACGGGGGAAAAAAAAGTGAATAAATAACAAAAACATCTCCTATGTCCTCTGTCTGAGCACCATGGATGTCTTGGCTGGCTTTCCTGGCCAGGATGGGTCTCTCAGTTTGTCTGTCACATTCCTTTGCAGGTTGGACTTCTGATAGAGCAACACTGCTTGTAAATTAAACTTGACTCAGATGTGTTACCACACATCAACTGATTCATCCTCTTACTCCTGAAACTTCGGTAGGTCTGGTCCAGATGCAGTGAGCCCAGTAATGCCGTGATTTTCAGAGTTGATTGAGTGTGAGTTTTCAGCTCAGCTTCTCATTTATGCAGCAGTGGTTTGTCCATCTGTATTGCTCATGCTGGTAACAGAGCTGTTGTCACAAGCTCTCGAGAGATTAATGTATTTACAGACTCGTGTGAGCCATTGCACCAATCAGCGGAACAGCCTTTGACAGAGACATAAAGGATCTATTAAATTAGATCTGAGCTCCTATTAAATTACTGTGCATAAAAAGCCAGACTCACCTTATCTGCAGCAGAAATGAATGCTGCTATTAAAGCCTCTAAAGGAAGTTTCCAAGAATAGACAGTCCAGCAAAGCAGTGGGATAATGAGAAGGAAACAGGGATCTGTTGACATCCGGCACTGGAGCCGAGCAGGGAGTGGAAGGTTTCTACATTGCAGACATGAAGGCCCCTCCCCTCCAATCAGCTCCCCCCACACACACTTCTCTTTACTAATTAGATTTGAGACAAATAAAATTAAACTATTAAGGCAATTAAGAAATTCTTTGCATTTGATAAGTTAGCTGAATGCAAATCCATCCTCCATCTCTCTGCTGAAGGGCTGATTGCACCGAGTGTTGACCTCAAACGCATGTGGGCTGGTTCAGAAAGACAGTAAAATCACAGAACATGCAAAGGTTTGAGTTGTAAGGGACCCCTAAGGGTCATCCAGTCCAACCCCCCTGCAGTGAGCAGGGACATCTGCAATCAGATCCAATCGCTCAGAGCCCCCTCCAGCCTGACTTTGAATGTTCCCAGGGATGGGGCAGCCACTGCCTCTCTGGGCAACCTGTGCCAGTGTTTCACCACCTGCATTGTGAAAAATTTCTTCCTTAATATACTCCAGATATTTGAGTTCAAATAAAACAGCCAGATCTGTTTTCTCCCTGTGTTCTCTCTTTCCCCTATGCTGTTCACATGGAATAGGTGCCTGTTGTCCACTGGAGGCTGTGGTCTCATTTATCCCTAGACTCTCATTCCTCTGACTTCCACAGTTAGACAAGCTGTGTTAACTTCATTCCCAAGACTTGTCATGTGTTCAACACCCTCATGAATTTGTGATAAATCAAACAAATGCCTCTCGAGTTCATAAGGAACTGTCCCCAAATAGTAAATGAAAGACTTGAGTCAGTAAGGTATTACACTTGTTTTATCTGTTTTGGGAGGAAGAGAAGGACATAAAGTGGCAGAAGCTTGGATAGTTTGTACACACAATTCATGTCAGTAAAACATGCACCATAGTGCATCCTCTTAGTTGTTTTAGTCATAGAATTTGTGTACAGGTTGTTGTGACCATAATCAAGTTAAGGCACCTTATTTCTGGGCCCTGCCTACAAACCCCTGGTGCATCTCTATTGAATTTTTGAGGTCTCACTGCAAAGTCCCCAGGGCTGATTGGAGTCTCTGGCTCTGCTGGTACATTCAATTGCCTGGGGAAAAGTTACTATTTTATTTATTTGAGCAAACCAAACTATTCTTAGGAAGACAAGATCTCAGCACACCCAAGGTGATGTTTCAGCACCGCAGTAACTTGTTCTGGGACCCAGATCTTGACACTACACAACTGTAGTGACATGCACCTTTTCCTACCAATGCAAAGTGGTGGATAGATGGGCAAATCTGTTTTCTACTTATTGAATCTGGCTTTAAGAGGCAACAGTAGTGTCAGCACTGTTAGTATTTACCTCATGTTCTAATGGGATGCTGGTACTCATGCTCCTAGAAAAGTTCAAATGCCCTTAAAAAGTAGAAGCTTTACTTGATAGGAAATAAAATTGAGCACTTGATATTAATGGCCTTCTAATTAAAGGTAGAGCAAACTTGCCTTGGTATCCTCATCTCAATATGTATCTTTCTGGATGCCTAAAGAAGTGGGTTGATCACTGAAGCTTTAAAGTGTCATTTCAAAGGTAAAAGAGTGAGTTCCCCTCGGTGTGGGGTCTATGGGTGGGCCTACCCCCATAGGACATTTTGGCTAATTGCCAGACTTTTGTTCCTCCAGCTTTCCTAAATGCCATCACTGGGCCATAACCCTGAGTGACTGCAGTGAAGTCCCAGGCTGGGGCTCCTCCCTGGTGGTTGTTCAGGGCTGTCTAGACCGTGTGTGAAAGGGCAGGGTGGTCACCCGGGGCCCACCGACAGCCCCAGATGTTTGTTTGCTGCTCAGGGGCTCACACCAGTACTCTCCACACATAAAGGACTCCTGGAATTTCATTAATTCCTTCATCAATACAAGCCATTAAAAGAAACTCTCTTGTAAACTGGTGTCTTGGATACTAATTGGCAGCTTCTTCTAAACATCAACCTGCTGCTGCTGTTGCTGTCCCAGAGGGTCAGGCCCTGTGGTGCTGGGTGGCAGGAATGCAGGAGCCCTTGGGAATGACCTAACCTGGGACCTGTTAGTGTAGTCAGAGGCGTTTTGGAAGGGGAAGCACAAGGGAGAGGGGACAAGGTAGTTAATATTAGACTAAAGAGGTTTCTGTCATTGTAGTTTACTTAAATGCAAAATATGTGTTTACTAAACTCATGCAGGGAAAAAAGGTTTAGGGATAGATATATAGATGTAGTTATGTATGTAAATAGGTACAAATATAGATATAAATGTAGGTACAGATCGATAGAAACACACACACACACTGTGTGTGCACATCAAATATTGAAGGCAGTGAACAAATTAAGTTTTAACCCAGAAAACAAGAGACAGGAGGAAGAGATGGATAACAGAATTCTATGGGGAAATGGATAAGAAATATGCCATGAACTCCCCCGATGCTGGAACTACAGGTAACTCGAGTGAATGTTGACATCCGTGTGGGTGTTCTCATTTCTCGTGGTGTTTGCAGTCCCTGTGCAGTCATGTGAAGACAGGACATATCAATACCTTGTTTGCAGATCATTTCTTTCTCCTGTCTTTTTTTTTTTTTTTTGCAGTCTAGGGTTTGTACATCAAATAAAATTGCTATTATACAGATAATTCAGAATCATGCCCGAAGACACCGACAAAAATTTTTCACTATTTTGATTCTTGCTGTTCACCTTCTGAATTCTGTTGGTTTTGAAGAGTTAATATTTGCAATATTTCAGCTTGTTCTGCTGATTGCCCAGGTACTGTCAGATCTCTGGGAAATATTCTTTTTACGGGAAAGAACAACAGTGATAACATTTCAGTTGAATGCTGTGGGTGAAAGTTAACCAGTGAATTGGGTGAAAGTTATTCCAAGTTAACATAATGAACTAATTTAGTCTAATTCTTCCTTGCACTAGTGTGCAAATTAAGTCTTCTATAGGTGCTGATTCTTCTCCTCCTTTGGTCACCTACCTGGCATCTCTTGATTGTATTTCCATAGGAAAGTGCCAAGGTTGGTTGGTGGTTGTTGGAGAGGTTTGTGTGGGGATTTAACCGAGACCTCCACAAATACATCACCGTGGTGGTCTTGACCAGAAGTCTAAAAGAGAAACAGAGAGCAACCCGTACCATGTCCTCCAAACCACCGTGTTTGTTGCTTTTCAACCACAGTTGCTTCGTTTTGAAGAATGTTGGTTCTCATGAATGCCACTCTCTGTGTGCTTCTGCTCACTTAAATCCTTGTTGGTTCTCGTCTGCAGTGTTTGTGTGGGTGGTGAACCTCAGCCCCCAGGGACTCCTTACCCTGAGTTTTCTTGGGGCTTGAGTGGGTTGGTGATCAGCCTCTGCACTTTTTCACTTCCACTTTCTTTGTAGAATTAGTTGAGTGGGGTTTGTTGACTCTCTCTCCACCTCTCTACTGGATAAAGTCTCTGTCCCAGGAAGAATCTCCTGCAGCTCCTATTTCTGCTCTTACTCCACCACGTGCTTGCAGTTGTGCACAACGCCTGGACCCCCTTCCTCCTCCCTCCCCCCCTTTTTTTTTGAATTACTAGCTGGTGACAAATAGCTCCTGCTTTCCACTCCATTTCGCCAGGCACAGCTTCTTTCCCGTCCTCATGAGGTTTCTGACCTTTCAGTCGATGCCTTTTGCAGCCCCCCGGGGGCCTCGGGGGAGCTGTAATGGACTCCCGTTAATTGCCTGTTGAAGGACAGAAGCAGTTCCTGGCGGGGTGATTGGTGGTCCCCCTGTGAGTACAGCTGTCCTGGGCAGTGAAAAGATTGATCTGACACACACAAACATTTCCCTGTGTCTCCCAGAGCACACACATAATCACTGCTCGGGCTGGGGGGGTTCCCAGCTGCCCACACCATGCTGGGGGGTTGTTTGCTGGGGCTGTGACTATCCATTCTAATCCCCCTGGGGTTACGGGAGTTTAGATAGAAGATACCCCACAGACTGCAGGATAATCCAAAGATTTATAAAGTCAGTCTTATGGCTTGGTATTCTTTCTTTTTTATTGCTCTCAGTGGAAGCAAACCTTCCATTCTGGCTTAAACCTGTTTTAATGTGGTTTAAAGTGCTAGTGATGCACTTTTAGAAGTGTACATGCATGCATTCAGAAAAAAAAAAATCTCCCGTGTGTGCTGAAGTCCAAACACATCTTTAAAAATTAAGAAAGCAGGGCCATTCCTCTTAGGCTCCTTGCCTGTGTTTTGTGCAGCTGGGTAAACCATTATGTTCTCATTAGAGCTGAGTATGGGTCAGTTTGCAGAGCTCTGTGCAAATATTATTTTTTTCCACTTTTGCTTTTTATACATTCAACCTGTGTTGGGCTTCAAGCTCCAAATGTGAAAGAGAAACTCAGCCAAAGTCAGCAAATGTGCTTTGATAGCTGAGGTCAAAACTTTGCACTGTTGTCAGTGTATTCTATCTGAAAATATTCATCAGGTCAGATCTACATGTTCCTTGGCACATGTTGAAAAGAAGATGCTTTCAACCTATCCCATGTTTCATCACTTGTAACAAAGGTTTTGCACAGATCTGGTCACCACAGAAATAAGCTTCTCCTGAAGTAAATCCTCAGTAAAGTTTAAAAGGATTGACTTAACCGCTGCCTAAAAAGATTCTATTCTTAGTGGCTTCATCCTCTCAGTTCCATGTTTCACATTAACCTGAAATGAGATGGTCCTGAACTAAATCCCTTCATCCAACCACCTGTGAACTTGAGGAGTACAAAATCAGGTGCAGGATCTCAGTTTTTCAGACAGCACTTGTCTTCATTAAGGCTTGGACAGAAACCTCCTGTTTTGTGTCCCTGGAAGGCAGGGTGCCCAAATACCAGGGGCTTACCAGGTGCTGTCTGCGTGGTGTAATAGGTGTTAAAAATCTAACACAGAAGTAAACTGTTTCTCACAATCAGGCTAAAATTCATTTGTAACAAAACCTAGCAACTGTTTGCCTCTTGTGTTTTAATAACTGTTCTGCTTCCCTGGAGTGTGTCCTGGGGCTTGAAGTTCAAAAGCAGCAGTGAGAGGAGAATTCAAGAGATGATGAAACATGGTGAGGATGAGGCAGGTTGCCAGACTTTGGGGTTCTGGAGACATCCATGCACAGACCAGAGAAATATCATTACTTTAAGAAGTGGCTGTATTGCAGGTGTCAGTCAAAACTGTGTATTTCTGTTCAGAACATTCTGCTCCAGGAATACATTATTTACAAGTGGAGGAAGCTTAGAGAACACCCACCCCTGGCAATTGCTGGGTACTCTGAGTGTACTAAAGATAAGCTTTGTTGAGAGTGTCCTGGCCTTGGCACTGCAGCCATCCTTTTTAGCTGATATTTTAGTCCTGCACTTCATATTTAATAGGGGTTTGCATGTGATCTCAGGTGAGGTTCAGGGCTTAATAGATGGAAATATTAGGCCTTATTAAGCTAGCCTACAAGCCAATTAAATATTTTTAGGCTGAAAAAGAATTTATCTTTTTTCTAATTCAGCCCCAAACCCTTCCCAGCAAGAATAAGTAAGATGGGTGCTTGAAACAGCATAGGAAATAAGATGGGAAGCAGTATCTCTGTTTGCAAGCTGTGGAGCAGTGGCCAGTAAGAAAAGACAGAGTGGCTGGAAAGCAGCCAGGAATCCAAACAAAAGCATCTTAAGAAGTCCAGAATAGCTCCAGTGCCATTGGATTTTAGACAGATCCCAGTATAGGAATAAAGCCTCCTGTTCTCCCATATTTGTCATTGTGGATGGTTTTTTAAAAAATATATTAAACCAAAATTTAAACCCCGTTGCCACTTTCACTGGAGTGTTGTCAGTGAGCTGAGGAAGCTGATACAGTCCATGGCTGATACATGACCATGGCATCAGAGAAGTCTTAAGTGTAGAAAACTCACAGACATCCAGCATTTCAGGCAGCTCTTTGAACCACACAATATTATACAGCAGAGATGGAAAGTATTGTGACACCTTAAAAATTCAGAAAACACGTGGGACAAGGTGTGTAGGAGCTGTAAAATGAAATCTAGATTTGATGATAAGAATAAAAGCTGAAAACCAGGCAGGAATGTGTTCAGCCTTTGGACAATAGTCTTTGGCTGGACCGTTTAGGGAAACAGGGGGAGAATTAAAAGCTGCTTGTTTGAGGATAACATCCTGGTGCCACTGCCCTGCACAGACCTTTCCTTGCTGGCAGCAGTGCCAAGGTCTTGCTTGGGGAAAAGGTATTTCCCAAAAAAGTGTTTTGTTGGTGGAAAAGTCCCTCTGGTTACCCAGGGCAGTCAGAAAAACTCCATTCCCTTTGAGGTCCAGCTGTGTGACCTGACTTCTCACTTCAGCCTCTACTTTTGCTGCAACCCCTTTCTTTCCCTCTTTCCCTCTTTTCCTGCCTATACTAGTTTTTATTCCAGAAGCTTCTCTCCCTTGAGCATGTTGGTCCAATAACTAACCAGCAATGTAAAATTCATTAACAAAATTTTGAACAACTACAAAGGCTTGTAGACCTTGATTATTTGGCTTTTAAAAATATTTTACATGTCTACATTCAGCAGATTTCCAATACTGTAAAATCCCACAGTCTGTTTTCTTTCAGGGGAATTCTTTCTTCCTGGGATAGATCTTATCAGTGCATTTGGTTTTGTCAGTAACTATATGCCTGAGGTATAAATATAGAAGAAGACATGGCAGGTATCATAACATTTAGGGGTTCATTTTTAGCTTGGTGTGGGAGAATTAATTTGGCTTCAAGCCCCATGGTTCTCAGTTTAATGGGAATTGCAAAAGTGATCCTTTGCTGAAAATGGACACCCTTAATAAACAAGTGATTGTGTGTTAATAGTAAATGAGTCTGGGAGTATAGGAAGCATGTGAGGGATCTGTACCAAACTGAGACCCCTCACAAGCGAAACGTTACCTGGCAGCTGTGATAAAGCAAAGATTCATTTCATTGGATTAGGAATTGAATTCGCAGGGACTTGATCCAGGGTTTGTTCAGCTCTCTGGAAAGGCTCACAAAGGCTGGAGCGGGCCCTGGGTCAGATTCCAGAGTCTGGGATTACAGGGTGACCTCAGAGAGCAGTAACAATTAGGACAGTGGTTCCTCAGCCCTGGCTGGCTGCTGGTGGCTGGTTGTGGTTGCACTACTGGTGTGGGAGCTCAGTGGTGCAATTGTGGTGTTTGCAATGAGTTTGAACTGGGTCTGCCCAGCCCTGTCTTGTTTGGTGACTGGCAGGATGACATATTCCTCTGCCTGTTCCAGTTCCTAGGATCAGGGTTTGGCCCAATGGGTTTGGAAATCGGTGTTATTAATATTGCCAGGGAATTTGGGGGAGTGCCCATGGGATTGCTGTGGGAAGCAAGGATCACTTTCATCAGTCAGGGATTCTCTACTTAGCTGCTTTGAATTACACCAAGTATTTCTGCTGAAATTCCTGCCCTGAAAGTCTAATTCTGCAGCTGGTGCAGCAGCAGAGGGAATCCCAGTAACCTTGGAGAGAGGAGTGTGGTGCATGGATGTTTTTCACTGGAAAGCAAACATGTTTAATTTTGTATCTCAGATATTACTTACATTAAGAAGAAATGACAGAAAATCTGCTTTTATGACTGTAAAAAATGGAGTCTTATTTTGCTTGTTTAGTGGAAAAAGCCCAAAAGTCCTGACCAAGCCATTCTCTGGAGGTTGGCTGCAGATGAGTATCAAAATTTAGCAGCTTGCATGCCTTTCCAGTTCTTTTTTTAACACATGAATGTGATTTTGCTCCTCAGCCAGCTGCAGCTCCAAGCACTGAAATGAAACTTAACATGTTTTACAAAATGAATGGAAGGCCAGACAAGAGCATCTTGTTTCCAAGGATCACATAACCCCTTCTCGGGATTACAGAAACTCTCGTTCTATTAGAATTTGGCAACAAAGCTTGAACTGCACAAACATGATGTCTGATTTGTTTGCCAACTGGAGGAAGACATTCAGGGCTGGCTTCTCCACTTACAGCCAGCTCTGGAACTGGTGGAGTCCCCTCCAGACTGGCACTGACTCCTCCAAGCGAGGCCATGCCCTGTGTCACATCCCGGGTTGTGCCACCCCACGGGTGCTGTAGGATCAGCCTCTTCCCAGAATGAATCCCACCAGGTTTTGTCAAGAGAGGATGGGAATTAAAGCTGGTTGAGTCCAAGCTGGACCACATTTCTCTTGTCTGGTAGCAAACTCTTAGCTGGAAATAACACTGCTGCCCATATATCCTGCCAGCTCTATGCAGATGACATGCTAATGAACACCTCAGCTTATTACTTTGTCATTCTCAGTTATTCTGGGAAGGGCTTAGGAACACATATTTCAACCTTTGTGTTGTTCAGGAAGTGTTCAGGGTATGCCTTGTTCTGAATATTTCTTATTCATGACCTGTCACGTAATATCCTTTCCAGTATCCAAGTGGATGAATCCTGGATATACTTGCAGATGTTGACCACTATCTTGAAAGATATTGCTGACTATATATAAAAATACACTTTTCTACAGGCACATTGGGAGCTTCTTTCTGGGAATATTGCTGTGAAACACTTGTATGGGGGTTTCAGGAATATCATTGATGCACATGTATTTTCAAATCGTAAATGGGTTCATTTGCAGCGTTTGGCTGGAGCAGAGAGTCAGATGTCTCATTTTTTTCCCAGTAATAATGTTTGGATGATGTGTTGACTTGGTAATATTTTGTCCAGAAATGCAGGATGACTTGCACCTTGTGCCAGAAGTGTGTTCTCTGCAGTCCTGCTGGAAGAACAAGGGTGCAATACTTGTAAATGCTTTCCAAGTACTTGTTAATTTTCAAATTAAACTTGCCCAATGGCTGGTGAGCAAGGCTTTTAAAATAGCAAGTTCAAAGGCTGGTAACAAATAGTTGGATGAAAAATCTCTCACTTTCTGTTAGAGAGTGACTGTTACTCACTTGTTATTGAATCTACTTACTGTGTGCACTGTGTATTGAGCCTACTTACACTGTGTGCAAGAGGCTGTATAAACTGTTGGAAACATGAGAAGGTCTGCCCGTTTTTCACTGCTTGGTTTAACAGATTCATGAAAAAGTCAGTGTGTATATATAGTTTCTCAGCATCAGTCTGGAATTACAGAGTTTTTCATCTATCTTGAACAAGGAAACTGCCAAGGATTCACCAGTGCTGTCTGTCCCTATTTCAGACCATAAATGCCACGTTTATATGCTAAAGACTTGAGATATTTTCCTAACGGGTGTCTCCAGACTCCATGAATACCTCTAACCTTTAATACTGTAGAAAGAATTGGACAACAATAGGCATAGTTACTGTGTGGCTGCTTTTGGTAAAATATTGCATTGAAACCTGATTGAAAGGTTGATTACTGTGGGTTACTTAGAGCTATTTTGTAGAAGTATATTCAGTTAGATATTGATGCCTCAGCTGTAGTGACATCT
This sequence comes from Pipra filicauda, assembly GCF_003945595.2. NCBI lineage: Eukaryota > Metazoa > Chordata > Aves > Passeriformes > Pipridae > Pipra > Pipra filicauda. Next base: position 619,963 of record NW_024104512.1, on the reverse strand, counting down.
TCCTCTCCTTTCTGATCTGCTGCTTGTCCTTCTGTGCTTCCCTAAAAATATTAGTCTTTTACTTCTGAGTCCTTTCTCAAACTGTCAGGCTGAAGGACATGTTCTCAATCCCATCAGTCATTTCTGGTGTCTTACACTGTCCACTAAGAGCTGTAACAGTGGAGGTGCAGCTGGTTTAGCCCACACCCCACCTCAGCAGCAGAGAACCCAAATGATGAGCTGAAGGAAGATAATTTCCCTCCTTTTGCAAAGCACCCAGGGCAGCTACTGACTCCTCCCAGCAAATCCCAGCCCTCATCCTCTCTACCAGTGGTCAGGGCTCGCTGGAAAGCTCCATCCTGAATTGCATTTTAATAGCAGATGGTTTCCCAATTACCATTCTGTTTGCATCCCTGCCTGCTCTGCTCTGCTGGGTGACGTTGCCCTTTTGTGGACAGTGGGGTCACGGCTTGTCAGTGCTCTGGGGCTTCAGGATTGCTGTTGGGCTGAGGGGGTTTTGTGTTGTTTTGTTTTCCTTGTCATGCAGGAAGGCCGTGATATTTCTGTATCTGGCAGCGTGTCTGCGTGAGACGAGACGAGGCAGAGTGAGGGAGGCTTGATGTGTGAGTGACAGATCCCTGGGTGACGCCGCTGGGAAGCTCTTGATCTGACTGGTTTGAAGTTGAAAGCTCACTAGGTCACACTGGAAATGGTTGCCACTGGGCATTTCTTTCATCCTTGTTTATTTATTTTTTCCTTCCCTTTCCCGGAGTTTTTACACTCAGAACAGGGTTTTTGCTGCTGTTCCTCGCGTTCCCTGTGACTGGAAGGCTGCATTCTAACCTTTCACTGCACCTAATTGCTGCTGTGTCTTCTACTTTTTATTGTTCTACTTTGGTGGGCAGAGGAAGGAAAGGGGAAGACTCGCGTCTTAGAGCTTGGCACCTGTGCCAGGGACTAACCAGATACAAAATGACCATTTTAAGCAAGCACCAGGTGTTTTTAAAGACATGGTCTGTTTATTATCTAGGAACCTGCTGTTCACAGGTTCTGGCATTTGCCAGCCAGATCAAAACAGAGGAGCCAGGTGGTAATTGTGCAACATTTTTCTCTCCATACCTGCAGCATGTCCTTAACTAAGCAGGCATAAAGAACAAGGCATAAATTAACCCGAAAAGACGAGGTGGCATTAGAAGAACCTCTGATCCTCTTGTCATCGCACAGTTGGCAGAGCTAAAATAGCCACTCTGACAGGAGCCAGGAGAGGATTTCCTCCCCTGTGAACGTTGCCAACAATTTGTCACCGAGCATGGAGGTTGTGGTAGTACACAGAGTCAAATGCTGAAGCCCCATGTTGTGCATCATGCAAAAGGGTCAGAAAATCAGCTGGCACAGAGGGGCACCAGGGAGCTGAAACTCATGCAGGGGTCTCTCAGATGGGAGGATGAAAATTCAGGCATAGGCAGTGTATTCAGGGGCTCACAGCAATTTAGGAAGGTTATTAATGAGGTATTGCAGGTAGATGTATTGCATGGTCCATCTGCCTCCATATGGCCCTGGGTGCCCGTGGCACTTGTGGCTGCCCATTAATTAGGACTGCCATAATACCTCTGCAGTTTTGCTGAAGTTCTGAGCTCTATCTGACAGCTTCTCTCCAGGGATTAAAAGGGCCCAAATTCAACTTTAGGTCACCTGGCCTAATGAGTCACCAATTATTGCAAATTACTCATTTTTACATTGCAATACTTGAGAGCTGAGTATGAACAAATAACCTCAGACTGGGACGAGCAGGCCTCTGGCATTTAGAAGGGAAAGCTGTAGCGTGGGCTTGGTTAAAACACTGATCTGTTGGGTTACTCAAGGCAGAGAAAGTAGGTCTCAATTTAAACCCATAGATGGTACCTTGCAATAATTGCTAGTGCACATGACTGCAGTGATGTAATGTGCTCACTCCAGAAGGAAATGCTGACCTTTGCAGGTTTGTGCTCTCATGTACTACGTGGAAAACTGTGACATCTGATGGAATTCCTGCACACTCCGTATCCTCACTGTCCAGGCAAGGACTGTAACAGTGCTATTCTGCTGTGTTTGTACTTCTCAAAATAACCTTGAATACGTTATTTTGGAAACAATCTGATAGACCACCTCAGCTGGAGGTGGAGCTGAAGCCCCCAGCCAAATATTATGTGGGAAGAGAAGTCAGAGAAAAGATACATGAAGATGCATAAGTGGCAGGTTAAGGGTGCTGTTGCCTTTCTGTGCTGTGAAAACTTTCAAAATGTGGCTCCAGCTGTCCTTGCATGCTCACACACATCAGCAGTGCAGGCTGAACGGGGTGACTGAAAGGAAATCATCACCCCTCAGCCCTTCTCTAACTCATGGTCAGCTCTGAAGCAGAAGTGAGGGTCATTCCAGTATGGTGGGATGCAGTCCCTGCTAATTTAGGGAAGTAATTAAATCTGCCCTTTCAGGTTTTAAATAACTAATTAAGCAGTTACTTAAAATGTCTTTCTGAGAGGAAAGGAATTGGAATGAATTGTCAAAGCAGAAAAATCTGTGATATAATTCAGAGTAATTTTTTGGAAGTGAAGATTTGGCCCACTGCTCTTGGGCATGGGTGGCTAATTTAACCCCAGGGCACTTTCAATGTTTCTGGAGTAAATACCTCCCTAAACAGGCCATAACACACTGATGAGAGAGGAGGGCAGCAACAAGAAACAGTTGTCAGGAATATCACAGATTTGTATTTTGTGCAACTAGGCACTGTGATGACTCGCTGCAGTTAATGAAAAGCATTTCTGCTCAGTATATCCACCTGTCCCCCTTTGTTAAAAAAATAAAGAGTCAATCCAAAACAGGATCATTATCTTTAGTGGATGCACTTCACATCACTGAAAACAATTTCAGCTTAGTTAAATAACATGCAGCCTGGAGATTAAAGCTGTCTCCTGTTCAGCTGCAGAGAAAATCAGAGCTGTTGGTACAGAGATCACTTAGAGCTTGATATTCCTTTCAGTAGTAACTTGATGTATCATATTTTTTTTCCTTGGCTGTTATTACATTCTGCTAGGTTTTATTTATTTAAATCTGAGCTTCCTTTTGCTGACATAGCAAGGCATAACCAGAGATGTTTAGTAAAACTTAGATGAGCCCCTAAGTGGGCCACTTGTTCTATAAATCTTTAAATATTTCATGTTACTCCTTTAGAAATTGCTGTTGCCAGACTAACTCAATCTGCTTTGAAATGACTAGGGCATAAAATAACAGCTCTTCTAAAATTCTCCAGTGATACAGTTATTTGGCATATTTTTAGGGAACACCAGACCTTGTGGCCTCCAATGAAAGATCAGCTTTAAACTTGGAGAAGTTTTACTCCAGAAGGAGCCATTCTTTTCAGCCCCTGGACACACCAAGGATCATGTTGCTCTCCCAGGACATGGTCAGGGGGAGCCTTCTGGCCCTTTGAAGTCAATGGCAAAACTCCCATTGAATTATGATGGAATTGGGATTTCACCCGAAGAAACAGAGTCTTTGTTGTCTTTTATCACCAAATACAGATATTCTGCCTGAATTAGCCTGGATTGGCCAGTGGTGGAAGAGATTGGTGGCTGTGCCAAGAGCAGATCCCTACAAGTAGGAAAAGAGGGTTATTTCTTACAAGAGACCAGGACTTCAGGAAGACAAATTGGATTAGACTATCACCACAGAAACTCCAGAGAGCATCATGTGTGACCTGTTCATGGAAACACATCTCCCCCTCATGATAAATGTGACACAGCCCCTGTGCAAATGCAAGTGTTATTCCATTAATGGGAACTGTTCTGGCACAGTTAAAACCATGTTCATTAAGGAGCCCAAGCAAGAATGGTGCTGACCACGCACAGAATTCCTGGGAAGATGAAGGATGCATAGCCCCTCTTCCCTTGACTGCTGTTGGGCATCCAGCATAGAATAGGGTTGTGCCTGTGTGGCACCTCTTTTAAAGATGCAAACACCAGTGACATGAGACTGGATCTGCAGGATGAAGGACAGGAAATGATATTTGGTAATCCTGTGGAAGCAAAGCCAAAGTGATCATGCTCTCTGGTTGGATTCTGGTTTCCTCAGTAGCTTTGAAGTATATTGACATATTTCAGCCAAATTTCATAGAAAATAAGGTCTCATTGAGTATTGAAATTATCATGACAATGAACCTCTATGTAAAGGATCTTACTGGTGCCAGTAAGGGGAAAGCTGAACATACACTGGCATCTTTTTAGACACAACAGATTTTCAGGAGCTGTAGCAGGAGAGAGGGACTGCACCCTGGTGACTTCTTAGAGTTTCACCTGGACCTCACAACTCCATCAGCTTCTCCACACAAATGCATAACACCAAGTTTTCATTAATTCTTTTCCTCAGAAATGACTTTTGGAAAATGTCTTTGAATCACAGACTGAACAGAAGCACAGCCAGCCATGCCATTTCCACCAGGAGAATGAGCAGAGAGTAGAGCTGAATGAGTCCTTGGATTAAGTTGTCTCTGGACATCACAAGGTGTATTCCTGTTCCTGCCCTTCCCAACCCATTCATACCTTTTGTATTGATCACAGTATACAAACATGTTTATGGGGCTGCAATGGAAGCCAGTTCATAGTATTTTTGTTTATCAAAAACTGCAGGTTTATCAGTTTATTCTTGTGGTTTGGTATTTTTTTTGTAAGCTGGTTCACTGTGCCAGAAGTTTTGGCGCTGCCATGGACCAAGTTGCACACTTGTTCCATGGAGATGGGCCCTGGAGATTAAATCACCATGACTCAGGAAGGCAGTGATTTAATGAACCAAAACCACCGAGCTACAGCCCTAAGGAGGTTGGAAGCACCAGGAAAACAAAGGAACAGCACTAAACCAGTTTTCATCAATTTACTGCAAATTAATGAATGTTGATTTTTGCAAGTAAGTGTAAAAACAAAGATCTCAAATAGGGGATCTTTGTATTCCACCCAGTAATAGGTGGAATCAGCAGCAATGTGCTCATCAGCACTGTATGACCACACGTTGTGTCCTCTCACAGAAAAGCTGTGTAATCTTCTCATCTTTTTTCCCCTACTCTGAAAGGCAAAACTACTCCTATTCATCTGTTGCTCTCTGTTTCTCCAAAAAAAGCACTTAAAAATGCTTGTAGCACACGTAATTCCAGTGGCTGTTACATCGGGAAGCTGGGGTTGCTGCTTGGGCCTTCTGAAGAAAAATAACTGCTTCAAGTGATTGAACCTGGCCTGTTTACGGAGGTGGCAGCAGAACATTCCTGTTATCAAACCTTGGTGATTTGATAAATTACATCATGTTATGCAGGGACCGATGACAAGCTTAAAAGAGGATGTTGATGACTGGTTTTAAATTAGAGAAATGGTTTTGCTCCTCTGTGGAGGCAGAGGTCAGTCAGCTTGGGCACTGTAGCTGGTTCTCTGGATTCGTTCACCTGCTTCCCTGGTCTGCAATTTGGGCAGCAGGAGGTTTCTGTGGGGATCTAACCATGGAGTGTAGTGACAGCACAGAAGGGCAAGGATAGAATGAGAAACCTATTTTCAACCTTCAGAAATAGGACTTTGACAGACAATTATATGGGCTCCTTGAGGATGTCCTGGGCCTTTACCTCTGTAACTGCCTTGAGAACAGGAAGAAATGTGCTGTGGGGTCTCAGTAGAGATATGTAAGTGTGAAACTGGAGAGCAGTTTGGCGGGGTAGACACTGACAGCTACATCTGAGTACTTCACTGAGCATATGCAATAAACAGGAGGGGAAAACTCTGGGAGAACTTACGTGCTGCTGCTCAGTTACTTCTGCTGTATGTGCCCCTATCTGCTGCTTTGAACTGCCAGACTAAGATCAACCCACCCTCTCTGCAGAAAGCAAAAACATCCCCATGCATCTCCTGCCCTGCTCATCACCGCTGGAGCCCCCGTTCTCTCACATGCACTCACGTTACTGCTCCCTTGGTGTCTGTTTATTTTGCACTGAGTGGTACAATATGATCCATTCTGGAAGCACTTATTGCAAACAGTAAAATACATTTTCCCTGAAGCCAACATGTTGCTTCACATTTGCACCATAAAACACCAAGCAGAGCAGAGCAAAGTTCCGGGCGAACCAATTGGCCTGAGCTGCTCTTTGCTTCTTCCTTTGTTTTTCTTTGGGTGATTCTGTTAAAATTTAAAGTGCTACACAAGAGTCCAGAGCTCAAATGACTGTTAGCTTTGTTTCATCACATATCTAATTTACTTTAACATGGGATCCCGGCATGCGTTTCTTTAAGAGACTGAGTCAATTTTATGCTAAGTGATTTCTCCAAGTAGATTTTTTTTTTATTGTCCCCTTTGCCTAAAGTAAATTAGAGTGATAGCTGGAGCAACCAAGGAATGAAAAGGAGTCAAGTCCTCAAGTCACATTAGCAGGCTTGTTGAGGCCTTTAAACAATCATCACCATCAAAGTACTCCATAATAACTGTAAAAAAGCTAATCACAGGTGGCAGTGGGCGTGAAATGTGTGGCTCTGTGCTCAATCCTTGGGATAATGGGGGTATTCATGGGATTTCTAGAAGGACTCCTTTGTGCAGCGAGTCATGTGCCTGCTGAGCTGAAAGGACTATTTTGCTCAATTTGTCTAAAAGCGCTGGCTTATGAGATAGCTGCAGGGGTTTCACTGCTCAGGTTGTTTTAACCCTTCCCATGCAGACAGGTTTTGGGATAATTCCAGGGCCTTGCCTATACTGGGAAATGTCTCCAATTCCAGGGAGCGTGCTCCTAGTCAAGAACCAAGACCACCAGCCTTGCTGGAGAGGATCCATGGCTCCAGCTCTGCCTCTTTGTGCGTGCTCAGCTTTAGGTACTTGGTTTTCCCTCCTTGGCAGTACTGGGAACTCAGAACCCTGTGAAGCACCTCGGGCTCTGAAGTTGAGGCTCTCAGCCACTGCTGAGATATGATTCTCAAAGCCAGGAGTAAAGCCTATTTAAGGCTTTCAGTTTGGGGGCAGAGTCCCAAGGTACACCAAGTTTTTCTTACGGTCTCTTTTATTGCAACAAAAACCCCACTGAAAGCGACCTCGTGGTGATTTCTCAAACCATGGAGGTGTTTTTTGTTATGTGAAACCTGCACAATCTAGAAATATTTTCCTTTCTCCCTAGAAATAGTTAAAAGAATGCCTAAAAAAAAGAAATCTGTTAACTGAGAGACTCTCAAAAGAGGAAAATGTATTTTAACAGTAGAAATCCTTTACTTTGAAATGGAAATAAATATTAATTATCTAAATGCACCAAATAGTTAATGACCATAATACATTTATTTAAATTTCAGTCAGTATCTGGAGGCAAAGCTGAGAGCAATGCTGTTTTCTACCAACAAGCATAATGCTAATGGCTGGGTGTTAATTAATATTTCTATTAAGATACAGTGTAAAGATTTTAAGTGGTGGTTCATGTCCCTGTTTGTAGGCTCAGAACTCAGGAGACCAAGAGAAACTGGAAGTTTACTCCTGAACGTGTGGCACCTTTTAACAGTTACAGTCTTCATGATGTTAAGTGGGCTCTAGTCAAGAGCTTTCCAGTTTCAAGTATGGCTAAACCAAGTTCAAAATCTACAAAGAAACCATACCCAGGTTGTTTTTCAGGTTGGATCACCACCATAGTGGTCCAGGTGACTAAATCTTGTGATCTTGTTGTGTCATGTTTGAATGTTGGGGTATTGCATTGGAAGGGGAAGAAGCTTCTCTTTCTAGTGGGAAGGACAATATTGGCTTAGCCAGTGCAAGAGTCACAGGGGTCGTGTTCTCATCTGATACAAGAAATACTTCTTGAGATTTTTTATCAGGACTTACACACAGGAGCTCCTTTCCTCTCCTTACTTGGCCGTTGCTTTGTTATTGACAGTCTTCTCACAGAAAGACTTTCCCTTCCTTTTCCCCTTTCCCATTTCGCCTCTCCCCACTCCCTTTCTCCTTTTCCCTTTCTCTTTTTTTCCTTTCCCCTTTCCCTTTTCCCTTTTCCCTTTCCTCTCATCCTGTGTGTGCCCTGTGCCAACAGCAGGGCACAGCCCTCGCTCTGTGTTTGCAGGGAACGCAACACAAAAAGGTCACAATCACAGTCTGCAAAGACGTGTTAAACCCAGGCTATGCTAATAAATGACATACTTCATGTCACAGCGGTGTAACCCACAGGAAAGAGAATATAAATATCACCACTTCCTTGATTCCAATTGCCTTTTAATTGTTAAGGTGGGGGACCAGGGTCCACTTCGCACAGAAGTTCATGGTGTTGATACCAAGTTGTGCTGAAACTAGTTGTGGTTGGGAGGGTGTGAAAACCAGGTAAAGAACTGGAATGAGTTATTTCTGTCTGTCCCTCTCTCTCTCATAAGCACACAAATCATTTAAGTGTGCTTGCTGACCCCCCGGGTCAGCCACAGCTCTTGGAGGTTCTTTTGCTCTCCTTATTTTTTTCTGTCTCCTACCATTAACGTAGCCATCATTGAAACGGAGGTGCAAATCCTTAATTTCTGGTTTAGATAACAGGAGAATTTTCTGTCCACCCCACATCACCCCAGCCCAAATAATTGCAGTGTCTGGAATGGAAAAATCCCAGCTGTGATCCTCCACCCGTGGCACCTGCAGAGCCGCACAGTCCTTGTGCTGTATTGCTTTGTAAGTTGTGGAATGTTTCAGTGTGTATCATCTGAGGGTTTTTTTCTGGATTGCCTATGGAACCACCTAGTTCTTGCTAGCATGAAGCTGAGCCATTCTTTGGCAGTGTTGCACAGATCAGTTTTAGGATTTGACTCCTCCCTGCGCTGATTTGGAGCTGGAACACTGGTTCAAAACACTTGGCATCGCTGCGTGCTGCTTGCCTGGTGTTGGAGGCAAAGAGCACAGGTGAAATCCTCCTTTGCTGATAACATGGCAAAGCTTTCATGGGTTTCTGCAAAGCCCAGAGTTCCCCACCAGTGAACTCGTTGCTGGAAAGTTATCTCAAAGTCAGGAACATTTCAAAACAAATTCTCGCCACACTGGCTGCCCTGGAGGATGGTATCAGTGTCCGTCTATTTTGGACACCCATAAAGCAACTTTGTAGGTAAAATCCTTTTCCTTTCTTCTGTTGCTTGTGCAGTTTGATCCTGCCCCTTACAGCCAGTACCTATTGAAGGTACACATGCTGCTCCATTCACCGCTGCAGCCTTTGAAGAGTTAAGCTCTGCAGTCACTCAGAAGGTGGACTTCTGCTTTTCCTCAAGTCTCTATTCATCTCCAGGAACTGAATTTTTCATGCAGTAATTAAAATTTGTAGGTCAAACCTCCCATGGCACCGTTTTCTGCTAATATGGGAGAGCAACGGTCGGATTCGCTTACGCTGCTCTTCGCCGCACGGAGATTTAAAGGATGAAGGGTGACATTTTCCCCCATTTTGTAAATTAATGCCATTGATCTGCCTAACAAGAACAAAGTTAGGCTTCAAAATACCAAATGATAAAGAGATTAAGACTTTAAATGGCTTTCCAAAGGCAACCTCTATTGTAAGATTCCAAGCAGAGTATTGAACTTTCAATTAGAATTTCTAATGGGCTATTGACTTAAATGGATAAAATGTTGCAAGTGATAGCTTTCAAGATGACAAAAATTGCTTAGTACATTCTGGAATATTACTTTATGAAGCAAATACTGTTCTGGAGGCTGAGTAGTAATAACCCAGGCCCCGGGCAATATTGTTCTGTGTCTCTGTGCGGCAGTTTTTCAAAATTGAACTAATGCATTTTGAAACATTTTCTCTTTTCATGTTTTGTAAATCTTTGGGAGTGTGAGGTACTTTAACTTTCATGAAAGAATCTTAAATCTCTAGTGATGTAGCTATGATTGCACTCTTTATGAAATACAATCCATCTACTCAAACGCTGTGTTTTCACACGTTCTTTCATCTGGGGCACAAACAATGTGCCCGCCTCGTGTGGCTGCTCCAGAATGGGCCTGTTCTGCACTGCCTGTACCACAAATAACAGCTGAAACTCTCCCAAATCATCCTGGCGCTTTGCACTGAATTGCCTTGAAGTCCTATTATGAAACACCAGCTCTAGTACATTTTTCAAAGGATATTTTTTCAGAGACTAGCCAGCCCTTTCCAGGATAAAGGGTTAATATTATGCTTATGTTACAGTGCATTAAAAACTCTAATTAAAACAGCATTACATTCCCATCTGCCAATCTCCAGTAATCTTCTTTAATTGCAGTAATTAAACTATATTTACATGTTCAGAATACTTGTAATTTAGCAAATTGCACTCTCTGCTCTACATTTAATCAAACAACCAGTTCCAGTATATTTAGTGTGGAAAGAAGTAATTTCAATGTTTTGATTACTATAGCAGATTTGACAGAGTAAGTGCCCCTCTAGTAGAGACTTTGAAAGGGAAGGCAAACATGACATATAGTCCTGTTCTGATTGTCATGTGAATGCCTAATTACATGTTAGAGGATTAACTATTAAAGGGTACACACTGTTTCGCTTGATTTTTTAGGCACAGCTGACATAACAGATAATAAAGGTTGCCTGTTTGGGGCTGTTTGGTGGAATATGTAAGCTTTTTATTATTATTATTATTATTATTATTATACCAAGTATTAAATCCTGTGAGCTAGTAAGGTCGTAATGCCCCACATCTTTACTTTAAAGACGTAGGTAAATTAAAGATTAGGTTCACCCTGCACTGTTGGCAGCTGGTTTCCCAGATTCTTCCCTTCCCCTAACCTCCTTCTGGGGGAAGGAGGGTTGTTATTCTCAGAATGGCAGTTCCCAGGTAGCTCTGTCAAATGCTGGTTTAGATTTTGTGTATGAAGGGGCCTCGGGTGGGCAGGTCCCCCATGCAATCTGTGCCCTGGGGATCAGTGGCACTGAGGTGACCTCAGCCTCAGCCAGGGCTGTGCTCAGACACACGTGGTGGGTGCCCTGATCCTGGTGGGTCCCTTCCAGCTCAGCACATTCCGTGAGTCTGTGGCTCTGTGACGTGCGAGCGGGTGGGCAGTGGGTGGGTGAGTTCATAACTTCTGCACAAAGGGAAGCTTCTCTCTTTCTCTACGTCTCTTCCTATGATCTGGGTCTATAGTGAACTTGAAAAGATGATTCCAGTACCAACCGCCTGGTCTTCCCCAGATAAATCTTACAAGGCAGGAAAAAATCCTTCTGACACGCCGGAGTCATGACCAGCTCTGCCAGCAGAGTCCATGGTGGGCTGGTAGCTCTGCATCTGCCACAAGCCACCCACCTCCCTGTGGCAGAACCCCCCACCCACAGCCATATTCAACATGGGAGTTAAGTCCCCAGATACCTTTGGGACATTTTATTGCCAGTTCTGATGGCAGGTTCTGGGCATTTGCGAAGGTGACATATCACAACACGAGCGTCGGTGGGGAATAAACTCGATCCCCAAAAGATGTGACTGTGGCTGTTGACAGCAGTCCTTTCAGGCTTTGGGACCTGTGGAATTCCTGCTGACAGAGAAGGCCACAGGCATTGGCAGATATAACAGGAATGGTTCCAGGGAGCAATGTGTGCTCCTGAAGAGCTGCTCTTGGCACATAAAGTGTGTGAAGGTGTTTGTGTGTACAAACTTGCAGTCAGGGTGGTTCTCTGTAGTGCTCTACCTACAAATATATTGCTTTTGTTCCAAAGGCAGCCAGAAAAGCCATTAAAAATCCCTAGCTCTGACTAATTTGCTTTATTAAACTACCCTTCTACCAGTGTCCTCCTTCCCCACGGCCTGACCTCAGGCACACTTTGCAGTGACCAGTTCTGGGATTTCTTACATCATCTTGACTTCATCCGTTTCAAAAAAGTACCTCCTGCTTTTCACTGCTGAGAAGGAAAATGGGGTCATTCCCAGGCAATTTCCTGGGTCTGGGTCAGTGTCTTTACTCCTGTATAATGGCAGCAATGAAGGCCCTGAATTGAACCCTTCCAGTCAAATTTCCATGTAATCCCACTGTAAGGTTTTGCTCTCCTGTCCAATCCAAACCCCTGATTTCCTGATTTAGAAACAGAAGTATGTGTGTTCTAACAAAGCCATTTAATGAAGGGGAACATTTGCTGTATTACTCTGATTGTGCATTTGTATATATCTATATCTATATAATCATCTATACTGAATTTTCTAGAGTAGTAGATGATAGAAAATATAAATTGGCCTTTGAGGCATATTTTTAAAAATCAAGATTATAAAGCTTGAAATTTTTTTAAAAGACATTGGCCCTATTACGGAAGATGTAAAGAAATTAGCCTAATTCTATTAATTTTTTATTATTTACTCTTGATTTATATGAGTGTGGCTGCAGTAAGAATGACTGCAGTGCTGTTCAGTTCCTCTGTAGCCTCTGTCATGAAGTTCACACACATCAGAGACCGGCCCTGTTTTGGATTTCTCATTACACTCCATGGTGTTCACAGTGAGGATTTCAAGATGGGTCTTCTTAAGCCTATTAAAAATCAGAATCATGCTGGTCATACGTTTAAATAGATTTAGTTTAGTGGCTTCAGGGGAAAGTGGGGATGGGGGATGAATAAAATAAAAATCTGATATAGAAACACGTCTGATTTTTCAAAGGTTTTTGCAAAAAAAATTGGAACTTTTGGCATTTCAATTTACACTAATTTCACACATCATCTTAGGGAGTGCAGGGTTTGGGCCCCTGCCAGACTGGCTGAGAATCCTCTTTGGAAAAGCACAGTTTCTGTGCTGAATGGATGCTGCATCACATAGATATTTCCTAATATCTTTCATTAAACTTCCAAATGGACACTAAGTATGTAAATACAGCAAAACTCAAAGCCTGGCTTTGAATTTGTGTTTTCCAGGAAAGCTTTTAACAGTACCAGTCTAACAATATTGCGCTATGTCTGGCTTGCCATTTTCAACGAGTAGCTTAATGAGTTTATTGTGTAATGAAGGACTCTGATTTATTAGCTTTTCATTATGCTCATTCCATCGGCTTCCTGCTAAATGCTCTAACCCTTGGCAGAGATGTCAGTCTTTATCAGGTGGTATCATTGCTTTTTAATAAACTCTCCTCCCACATTGATAATATTACATGTGAAACCCTTCTCCTGCGTTATTCCTAAGGGAAGGAAAAAGTATATTTATTGAAAAGGCTGCACTGAAACAGTGCAGAGAATTCCGAAGCAGTCTGGGGTTCCCCCTTGCCACTAACTCAGGTTTGGAGGCTGCAGGTAGGTCCTTTGGCTGTTCCCAAACTGGCGGAGAACTGAGCCCATCCTCTCCATCCTTTAATTACAGCAATGTGCAGCTGCTTTAAAACTGTGGCACTTGCAGGTATTAACAAATATTTCTTTAGCAGGTATTTAATGATCAACTCTATTACAAGAATTAACGTGGTGATGGCACACAAGGAGGGGGGGAAGGAGGGTAAAGTAATATTTTACAACCTGAAAAATTAAGCACTGAGATAGTTAAGGCCCAGCCCTCATTAGCTGAATGGTAGATTTTTCTAATTAGTTCTTTCTAGTGTAATTAGCATGGATGAGTCTAATCATCTCATGTGAAACCAAATCTAATGCTTGGGAAGGAATGTCCTTGGCCTCTCTTTCAGACTGATTCCAAGGATTTTGTGTGTTTCTGCTGAGATATTCCTTAAAGAAACAGCAACTTGCCTTCCTGATGAAGCTGGGCTGGCAGGAAGGAGAAGACTTGGACCTCATCATGCGTTTTTATGGAAGCACAAAACCAGATAATTCTCGTGTGGCAAATGAATCAGATGTGGGCAGTAGCTGTAAGAAGACCAAAATCAACAATGAAATTCTGAATCCACATGAGAAGTGAGTGTTCAAACATTGGACTTAAAATCCCAGTTTTTCCAAGCTCTATATTTCCCTGTAGGGATATCTTCCTAGAAATGAACCCAGAAAGGGAGATGATAAATAGAATGGCATTTGCTGCTGGTGTAGTTCATCTTGCTGAGAAACCCAAACAGGTTGGAATTGCTCCTTTTGCTGTCAACAGTCTAAGCAGGGGAAAACAATATTGAGTCTTGTTGCACATAATTTTGTTTATAGATTGCTATCAACCCTCACAGTAGAGTTAAACTCAGTAAAAATGTTGAGTTTACCCTCTTTTTCCTTTGCTTTTTGAGAAATCCAGGCGTGAAGGACAAGCAGTTTGGCCCCATTTTGGCCTGATGTGTTTGTACTGACCGGTCTTCACCAGTAATAATGATTTCATTTTACGGTTTGAAAATGTCTGGAAGGTTAAGGAAGTCCAGGGATCTGGACAGCACAGCTCATCCATCTCCTCCTGCTGCTGTGCTGACAGCGAGCAGAGGCAGCCTCGTGCACAGAGGCTCGAGGGACAAAGTGAAGGGCAGAGCAAGGAGTGCCGAGGAATCCAGCTGTGTTTGAACTGGGAGCAGTGGGGTAGCCCTCAGGTCACCCCATCCCCATGTGCAGCAGCATGTTTAGCTCAGGCCCTCACTGCACTGGTTATGATTGAGTGCCAGCCAGTGTTGTCTGGGACCCAGCACTTCTGTGCCACTGGGAGCTCTGGATTCCTTTGTGTCTTTTCTGCCTGATCCACTCTTTCCCTGACAAGACTTTGCTGTTTAACAGCCCTCATTTCTTTACTACTTGAAAGTCTCTATCTGGAAAATCAAAAGGTAAATACAGTGATTAAAGATATCTCCTTTAAAAAAATACTTTATTCAAAGCCTGTCTGTGGGGGTTTGCTTTTGCCAGTGGATTTACTGGAAATGTAACCTGCATTTATCTGCTAATGAGTTAAAGTCGTTTGTTTTGGAGTGAAAGGCAGAGAGGTAATGCTGATGTGGCTGTGACAGAATGGCTCCCCTGGAGCCCAGGGAAGAAGGGGACAGCCCTGAGCCTTTTTTCCTCCAAAGCAGTTAAATGCAGGTAATCAGAGAGAGGGAGAAAAGATGCAGGTGATGCCTCTCAGTCACTCCATGGCCTCAGGGTGTATCTGTGTGATGTGCTTTCAGCTGAGAAGAGAAAGTCAGGCACAGGATACGCAGCAATTCCTGACCATTTCCAGGAAAATAGAAACACCTCCTTGTTCCATCCTCAGCAGACTCTTCACAGGATATCCCTTGTATCACAAGAACCAGATACTGCTCTTCCTGAAGCCAGCTGGCCTTCCAGATCTTTTGTGATTTTGGGGCAGGGGTTTTAGGGCCATCCCCATGGAAGCAAAACTACTGCTCCACAAAATTTATTGAAACTACACTAAAAAAACACAAAGAAGGCTTAGGACTGACATTCTGGAACCAAGGCATGATCTGTGACTCTGTGAACATGGCTGGATTGACAGGGTTTAGAATGAAAGGTTCATTTTAGCCCATTCCTGTTAAAACCAAGGAATGATGTAAAAGTGCTGCACTCATCACCCGGGGCAGGGCTGGACTTCTCTGAGCACCCAGTTGGCTGGTTTGGAAGTGGCAGGCCCTGGCTCTGGGGGAAGGTGACAGTCCAGGCTGGAGCCAAAGGCCTGGTGGCTATTTTGAAAGCAGCAAATAGCAGAGCTTGAGCCGTGGAAGCCCCACGGGATTTAACAGCATGGCAGAAGAGCAATGGGAGAGAATTGAAATGTAGTTAGTGATATTTTTATATGGAAAAGAGGAAATGAGATGTAAACAGTATTAGTGTAATACAATTTTCATGTGAGATTAAAAGGAAAGCCAGGATTTGAGAGATTTGGAAATTGCAGTTACAGGATAAGTGATATTTGAAAGGATCCTACATGATTTGATTAAACTGGAGTTCAAATGTCACTAGAGAGATGCATTATTTACGAGTTTTTCAGGGGTTTTTTTCTACATCCTGAGCTGTGTTCATATGGAATCCAGACAAGGAAGCTGGGGGGTCCCTGGTTGGGAGGGGGTTCCTAAGGAAAACCAGGATACTCACAGAGGCTGGGAACTGCAGGCAAGTGATGCCTCTGTACTGCACCAAGGGCATTGTACTCCTGGGTTTGGATGAGGTTTTCAGGGTCCACTTGTGGCAGTTCCACAAAAAAATGCATCTGGCTGTTGAATTCTGGCTGGAAGTATGTTTGGATAATGCTACATCCCAGCCTCTCAATGTCAGTGACATTTAGAATTTGCTGCTGCTTCTTCAGGTGTTCTGGTTTCCACTCTCTCTCTTTTCCCCTCATTGTGATGAGGTGGTGGGAGCTGTTTGCTGGGCAATAACATGGTCACATCCTATATCCTGCCTTTGCTCACAGTGATGCCAACATCACTGACCTGACCCAGGATGAATTCCAGGACTTCTAGAACTAGGATTTCTTCGACCTAACAAGTCTGTTTTAACCCAAATTTTTGCAGCTGAGGCAGTGAGTTGAGTGACAACTTTAAAGCAATTTGAGTGGAAGATGTTTGATACCTTTGAAGGCTCCCGTGGTGTAATGTGAGTCTCTGGTTCAGGGGTTATGCCAGTTGACTGTTTTCATTCGCCTTCCCAGGGCCTCACTATGTGCCACACGACTCACCATTAATAGCAGAGAAGTTTGTTTGGTAAATCCCTTCTGCAGAAGTTCCCTGCTCCTGTGACATCATCCCAGAGTGCCCCTGACAGCGCTGGCATTTTCTCCACACGCACAGGCCTATTCCCATGTCCCAGCCCCAGCCATGGGAGATGTTACACTGGCATCTGGCACCAATATCCACTGTTGACATTTTGGGAATGAGAACATGAGCTATTAGCAAAGCTGTTTGCTTGTACCTAATTAATGTTCAATTGTATACCCCTTCCTTTATCAGCCGTGCAGCAGCAAACCAGACCTGGCGTTATCTTTCACCAGCTTTAAAACTTAATTATTTCCCGCCTTGGTGTTAAAGGCCGTTCAGAACAACTCACTGCCTTAATATAGATTTAATCAAGTTACCAAGCCTGGAGTGACTTGATGGCTCTTTAGCTGAAGTGACTGTATTTATATATCAATAGAGCAAAATTTGGAGTGTGCTTTTTAGCAAAGCTTTGGCAGGGCACCGTGGAAATAAATGGCTGGTGAATGCCTCTTTGTGGAACAGGCTCGGGGAAACACAGGCAATTTTGCTTCATTCAGGCAAATTGCAGTGTCGTGCAAAAGCACTCAAAACCTTTTTCCCATATTGCAGGAAAGCATCCCAGAGATGCTGCTGTTGGGCACTCAAGGGAGTGGGTTCAGCTGGGGGAGGTGCAGAGCCCAGAGCATGGACAGAGCACTAGGGAGAGTGTTTTTTCCCTTGGCTTTACCCGAGGCAAACTGTGCCTGTGTGTGTGGGAAGGGGAAAAGATACACAGAATCAAAAATCCATATTGCTGAGAGCACAAGGTGGCAAATACTGTCTGTCTGTGGCCACTGTCAGTGACAGGACTGTAGAGGGGCACAGAGAGCCCCATTGAATCCTGGCAGGTGTCTGATGTGATCCACCTTTTTTCTAAGAACTTATTCCTTGCATGTGATCTTTTGAGTTTTTAAATGGAAGCTGAATTCAAAATATTTGAATGCACAGCGAGTTACTCTGAGAGATAATGGCCACAAAGGGTTTTTTCTTTGGAGAACCTCATTGAAATGTAGCATGATACACCTGCTAAAATGATTTTAAGTAGACTCGGTTTGGTTTGCATTGAGATGGTGCTTTAGCCCTCTCCTCTTTGCCATTCAGTACAAAGTTCAGCATGTGAGTAATGTGCCCTTAAATAATTCAGGGAGCAAAGGTATGGTGCTGGCCTCATTACTAAAGATGATGGCCTGGTGTACTGTTTTCTGGGCTACTGTTCTGAAATAATCTCTGTGCGTTTGAATTTTTTAGCACCATGACTGGCTGGGAGAGGTGACTGTTTGAAGATGCTTTTATAGCTTTTAACCCTGGCCAGCAGCAGCTCTGCTGACTGTTGGTTTTGCCAACAACAAAACCCTTTAGACTTGTGGCTGTGGTGTGAAGGGTACCCGTGATGGGTGTCCAGATTCATTTTACTTAAGCCTCAGACTTGAATTTCAAGTGTAAAGAACTAGAGTGCTACTTTGTTTTTATCTGCACCTCATTTTCAGGAGAAACCAGATTTTTGAATGAGCTCAGGTCTATCTAGGCACGTTAGATTTTCAAGAGAATTTATCAGGCTGGTGGTTAAGATTGTGTCACAAATCATCCCTTCTAGCACAGCAGGGACTGATGAGTACTTACCCCTTTGGAAACACATTTCCTAATAAAAAATGGTGAATCTTTTGTCAGAAGTTATGGACTTTTTTTTTTAGGGAGTTGTCTCTAGCTCAGAAAATTATGGATAAGGGGAAGGAAAAAAGCTGAAACACATTGCATTATACTATTTATATCTGATGAAACTGTTGCAGGAAATCTTTCTTTACCAGAGCTTCCTCAGGAGGTTTGTTCATTGTCAGATGTTGTAAACTGAGCAGCAAGTAGGTCACCAGCAACTTGTGTACTCTTCATACACCTGCTCTGTGTCCTTTCTGCATCCACCTTAATGAGTGATGAAAAAGCAAAGCCCCTGAGAGGCATTAATATAATCATAGGAAATCCTACATAGACCAGTAACCTCCAATTTCTGTTTCACATGGGCCAGTTACTTTAAAGCCTAATTCTGTACAGGAAGGGTGGCCACTGACCCAGAGGAGCTTTGTCCCTGAGCCTCCAGTGTCCCTTGTGTGGAGCTGGGGTGACTTCACTCTCGTGGCTCCCTGGGGTCTGTTACCCTATGGGGACACCAGGTGTTTTTCCTCTGATGGCCTGAATGTATGACAAGAAATCACTGTATGACAAAACACCCTTGGCTGCAGATGCCTGGTCTGCATCACATCCTTCTGATGCCAAGGGCTGAAGGTACCCAGGGCAGGTGCAGTCACACAAATGTCTGCCAAGTGTTTAAGGCATTTATGTTGGTACTTCCCTGGTTTCTGTGCTGCACCAAAGGATCCAGGACATCTCAGCCATGCCCTTCCTGCCATCCAGATGCCAGGCCAGCTGTGGGTAGGTGGACTCTCACAGTCTAAGCCATCATCACCATCCAGGCAATGCTGCATTTCATACCAGAGCCAAGCAGACAGCCCATTAATGAATTAGGAGGGTGGTTAGGAGGCAGCTGCCTATGGCAGGTCCTGCTGGATTTTGGGGAGCTGGGCTTGTGAAATCATCTGTAGGGCTGGGGAGAGGAAAGTGGGCCAAGGGGGGTCTGCGTGTATTGGGTTATCTGGGGATATCTGTGTATGGGAGAACTTCTCAGGTACCATTTGGTTGTTCAGTTTTCATATCTTAGAAGTGTATTTTTGATGTTATTTTTATTCTTTAAAAAGTAAGAGTGGCCTGAGATTAGAAACTGCCTTACAGCGAGTCACTGCAGAATTTATTTTGATTATTAGAATGGCAGTACAAACATTTTCACTTCTCACACATTCTGTGCCACATTATGCAGCACAGTGCAGTAAATTTGAGGCATTCTAGGGTTTAGCATTAGGGAAATAAAAGAAGGTTGAAAGAGCTGGTTCTGGTTTTTATCATGCTTTAACATCAGACATATCCTCTTTCCTTGTAAGTTAGAGCTGACTGTGTAACACTATTGTCATCCATGAGGGAGCTGGAGACCAGCATTACAGATTTAACATGCTCAGGGAAACCAATACCGAGCTATCAACCGATACATGACACTAATAGAGGGTTCACTTTAACACTCAGCCCAAAAGAGAGAGAGACAGATTGTTCCAAGTTTAGACAAGCTGTAAAATCCTTTACTAGCAGGTACTGCACTGGCCAGCCCTTGAGACTCTTCTAATTGCTTTACATCTGTACAAAGGTTCCTTGTAATCGGGCTTTCTGCCTCCATTTGTCTTCTTTTCAGCCTCTTAGTAAAGGCCTTAATTGGTCTTAGTGGGGCTTTTCTAAGTTAGTGCAGCCATACCTTGAAGGCTGAGCAGGTACCAGCATTACCTGGGGGGGAACAGAGGGAGCAGGGGAGAGACATCAATACTTCTTTACCTTTAACACTGTAATTAATGGGCTCAGAGCAAGGAACAGATTTGGAGAAATTTTAGCTCTTTGGGGAATTTTGAGACAGATCAGACAAAACAGAGCAGGGTGGAATTCTCTAGAATTCCTCTCTGCTTCATTTCTCTGCGAACAATCATTAGCCTTGTAAATGTCTCCCAGTAAACTGCTGTATCAGGTTCCATTTTGTCCTCTTTAGAGGATCGAGTTGCCTTTAAATCAATAGTTTGAAGTACTGGGGGATGTATGTGAAAGGAAGTACCCTCTAATTTCTGTTTCTTAGCTACTAATTATTTAATAATACATTTTATTGCCTATTAAAATGTGGCATAACTTGCTTGTCAGCAAAACTGGATGGAACATAATCATTTGAGGAGAAGGATAATTGGCACTTTTGCAGATGGCTTTTATTGCAAGCCTGGTTTGTTGTTGTAGAAGGAGTTTCTTGCCAGGTTTCCTCACAGGCTCCTTGGAGTGGTCAGTGTTATGAGGGAGCTGCTGCAGCACAGCTCAGACTTTCACATGTGGCACAGCAAGAATTCGGGGTGGACTTGGGTTTGTGACCTAAAAGCCGCTGTGGTGCCCGGAGAGTTTCTTCCTTCCACTCTGGCCTTTGTAAGAACCTTTGTGGGTTTTAACACCGCGCTGCAATTTGGTTACTAGATAGAGCAAAATAGGAGAATTGGTTTGGCTAACTGATTAATGGAGGTAGGTGAAACTGGGTTGGGGGGTTGCCTGGAAGTTATTTTGATGTGGTTATTTTTTGGTGCAATCAGAAATGCATGTGTGCTTTTGGCTGAACTCTGTAGAGCTTGTGCAGTCAGCGTGTGCAGTGACACTCTGGGCACTCTGCAGAGCCTGCCCTGAAGTTTAATAGCTTTAGACAAATAATTGAAGTTGACTCACTGCCCTCCCATTTGCTTCAAGGTCCTTGTCACTGTTAGAGTGACTGGGGAGAAGTTGTAAGAAGGATCTGCCTTGGCCAGAGGACAAATCCCAGGGCTGTGCTGCAGGGCCTGTTCTGATGGTCACTGTGGTGCTGAGCTGATGGTTGGGATTGATGGATTGGGTGATCATCAAGTCTGTGGTGGAGCTGAGGAGCTGGGGAACTTTGCAATAGGGATTCCTGCTCCTTGTGTGTGAGGGGACAGACCAGCTGCTCCTCGAGGATCACTGAGAGACAAGAGTCTCTTCCTCAGTTTTCCAACAGCCAAACTTTTCCGGGTGACCTTTGAATTCCATTCTGTTTCTTCTGAGGGAATGATTGTGTTGTGTAGGAGAGCTCTGGTTTATGTTTATTTTAAATTAAATGAAGAAGAGACTGGAACAAGCTGTTTCTTATTAAATACTCCTGCAGTTAAATTCTGGGGGTTTTTCTTCCTGGGGAATGCTTTTGTTTATAAAAAAGTGTTCCCATTTCTGTCATTGTTTTGTTTTATGTACATTGAACTGGCCCTGTTTGGGGAAAGGTTTTTTAGCCCAGTGCTCATGGCAGATCCCCGTTCAGGTTGCACTGGCATCAGTCAATTCTCTGCTTGCTAACCTGAGTTCTTCCTCCTCTCTAATGGCTTTGTTGCAACCTAGAGCAGTGTTTCCATTTTCTGCAAAGAACTTTACAGCCCTATTCTTTGGAGAAGTGTCAGGAATTCAGGGATGGCATCGTGCATTCCCTCAGAGCAGTGGAAGTACATAATCTGTGAGAGCCCTGTAGCCCACATTACACGGTTGAAAGTAGTTGGAATTAAATAGTGCAGGTGAGATTCAGTGTCTTCTTGACAAATGTTTTTCATAATCTCTCCAAATTGTCTCTTTATCATGGCAATCAGAGAATAGAATCAGAGATGCTGATATTCTTGCCCACAGCCATTCCATGTGAAGTGAGTGCTGTGCAATCAGCCCCTCATGGAGCAGACTGCCATCACTGTTAATGTAGTACCAGAAACTGGTCCTTTAAGGGGATGACTGATTTACCTGGAAGTCATTTGTGTTTCATTTCTGAGGAACAGTCCTGGAGTTGCCTGTTTCAGGAAGCAGTTGCTCCGTAAGCAGCCAGCTGCCTACATCAGTTCCATGGCACCTGCAAACTGCTCAAGCCTCAAGCAGGAGGCTGTGGTGTGGATAGGAATGGATGGATGGGATGGAAAAACAGTTTTTATGAGCATTAGTGCCTCTTGATGACTGAAATTGGAAAAAGTACATCCAAGAAATACCATCTTTGCTGGGCTTTAGCTGCACGTGCTACTGATGCAAACGGCATCTCTTGGGGTCAACAGAAATGTCTTGTTGAGATGGTAATAGACTCCCTGTGCATATAGACAAGATGGAAAATTGATCCAGTACACTTCAGCTGGAGGTAAATGAACAGAGTTAAATGAACATGTTAACTTGACAGCATTGTGAAGAATTCAGATATGAGGACTTTGAGCCGGGTCTGACAGCAAATTTTAAATACATAGCATTAAAGCAAAGTTTATCTGCAGCAGGGGCAAATTATAAGTTTATTGCCCCTAAGATGGGGAGCAGGTGCTTGAATTCGTCCTTCCTCTCCAGTGTCTGCAGTGTCATTGCTGTGCCTGGCGAGTCTCCAGAGCAGGGGCAGCCGGAGCTGTTTGGGATGTGGGGGACAGGGGGGCAGGAAGCTGCAGGGTCCCAGGGCTCTGCTGGGCTCATCGCTGGGATTTCAGAGCACTCTTAGGGACACTGTCTTGCCTTCCCTTGTCTGTCTGTGCTCTATCCCATGCATGGTAGCCCTGGCAATTAGAAATGAAATTAAAGCTTCTGGAGCAGCAGCAGTCCAATGAAATGCCTGAACAGAACAAAACCATGGGCTGTGTGTGTGTCACAGGACAGGCAGGAACTGAATAACCAGTGCACTGATGAAGTGACCTGGCTGGATGTACTGCCTGGGGAGTGTCTGTGGGGTGAAGGGCCGGAATCACAACATGCTTTGGATTCCTGTGAAGTACACACTTTAAATTTGGATTCCTGTGAAGTACACACTTTAAATTTCACTTGCGTGTAATGTTTAAAAAATAATAATAAGCCTTGATTAAAAAGAATCCATAGTGAACATGATGCTCACATTAAAATCCCTGCTGTAGACAGTCCTTTTAACAAAAAGTATTTCAGTTGGCTGCATTTGCATTGGTGAGGAGGGTTATTAAGCTTTGAGGCCTGCATTGTCTCCACATGCTGACCATTTAACAAATGCAGATCAGGAAAGTTTTAGGAGGTTGAGATTTTTTTTTTTTACCAAGAGACAAACGTGTTCCTTAAACTAGTCTTATTAAGGTGATGTTTGAGGAAAGAAATATAAATTTGCACAGCTTCCAAAAATAAAAGACAAAATAGGCTTAATTGACTCAAGATTCGATGACAAGTGGATTAGGTGCAGCAACAGGTACTCTCTGTTAGGAACAGGGGTGACAGACAGAAGGAAACAGCACTCAAGTGCCTGAGTGACATTTTTATACAATGGGAGACAAGTACTTGGCAGCACCTTCCCTCTGCCATGGCTCTGGGTGTGCTGATACCTCAGCAAACAGTTCAATTAGATGTGGTAGCCCTTTGTCTGTTGGAGCATTGTTAGTGTTATTGCCTGTTCAGTTAATCTCTGAATTTTGTTCCAAAATCCCAGACCAATTAGGCAGACTATCAAAACATTTGGCTTTAAAGTAAATCAAAGAATGTGAAGTAGCTTTTTGTGCTAATTTCTGTTGCTAGGTCAGGCAGGTTTTTGCTGGGTTTTATAAGTTTTGAGTTGTGTTTGAAACCACCAGCTGTGGCTGTGGGCCCAGGCAAATCCATCAGAACTGATGTCTCCCTTTAGTCCGTGTTGGAAACAGCAATCACATTCTTAATCAAACTTATATTAAACCAAGCCAAGGGAAGCAGTGGTCCTTTTGCATTTGCAAGGCCTGGATTTTACAATGAACTTGGGGGTATATTCAGGTTCCCAAGGGAATGGGCAGAGATTTTAATTCCCTAACCATGCCTGAAGCAGTCAATCCATGGAGCAAGTGGAGGTCAGGTGTCAAGACAGGCAGCTACCGAGAGACAAGGAAGAGAAATAATAGGAGGGAAGGGAAAAAAACCACCATCAAAGTGAACTGATTCACCATGTGAAGTTAAGTAAACTACATTACAACAGACATAGTGTCTGGAGGAACTAATTGCTCATGTGGTTAGGTAAGTCAGGTCTACCTGAGACCTTCTTGACTCTGGAAGCTATTAAATAGAACAGAACTTGCTAAAAGCAGAGAACTTCAAAAACATGATCTTTACTTTCCCACCTTTCTCTCCCCCCCTTCCTTAAGGGAGACAGCACTGATTGAGAACAGATTTCAACAGCTTTTTGGCAATACAGAAGACTAATCTGTAGTCTCAAGTGATTATTGTGGAAGCCCTGCTGATCTTTTCCTGAAAAGTCCAGAATTGCAGACATTTCTTAGCGTATTAAAAAAGATGATCTGGGCATTGTGCAAACCTTGAATCTGCTCCATAGAGTATTTTCTTTGTCATTAACACGGCCATGACTCATTGCTTGTAATACAAAATTTGACATTTGTGGTGGTGGCAATTAAAAATGGGTGAAGCAGCTCTGGCACAAACAACCAGCTTGGAAGTGTGTAGTGAGCAGAGAATCCTTCCCTTTTGGTATTCTGAGTAAAAATGTCTCTGTGGCTTTGGAAGGAGTGGGGAGTAGGTGCTCACCCATATGTGTGCTTTGGCTCGGATTGGAGGTGGATGACATGCACCTATGGAATTCCTCCCAAATAAAAAGCTCAAATCCTGCAATTGTGCGGATTTGTGAAAGTGTAGCCCCTGTGAATGTGTAATTTAAACTCACCTGACCGAGTATATAAAACTAGGAATCAAAGCTTCAACACCCATATCTGACTGGAATCACTGTGCTAAAGCAAAGCTTGTTATTCTCAGGGCATTTCCAGTTGTTCCATGACACAGTCACACAGAAGTGCTCTGGTGAACGTCCGTGTGTCCTCATTTTCTGGCCCAAAGATAAGGTGGTGAGCGTTCCAGAATGAGGAAAATGGGAGTAAAAGAGCAAAATGGAGAACATCAAAGGCTTAAGGAAATAGCTCAGCATTGGGCAACTGGTGTGGACTAAGTTTGATTTCTCGCCAGATTTTTATATATGGCCTGAGTTTGAAAATTCCAGTAAAGTCTCTTGTACTTATTTTTACTCTTTACCATAAGGAAAGCATTTTGTTTCACTGAGGTCAATGAGTGTATCAGAATTATGCCCAGTTCTTTTCCACTACACAAAGGGGAATTTTGCTGTGATTTCCAGGGGAAAAAAGGATAATCAACGTGAGGATTTTGAAGGTAATTCCCATTCCTTACATTAATGCATTTGATAGGTTCCTCTTGAGTAGAGTTTCCCAGGAAGTGGCAGGTTGTTAATTTTAAAAAAGCTACATTTACTCATGTAAGGGACATTTTCTGTGAGTCCTCAGAAGTTTAGAAAGCAGCATCCTAAAGTATTTGGAAAGAGTGAAAAACTTGTATGTCTCTGGGTTAGGCATTCTAGGGGTATAAGAGTACATAGGTTTTACCTCCTTTTCAGTTCAGAGAAGATTATTTTCCTACTGTGTAAACTTTGAACAGTGAAATGGAGATTACAAGCAAAAAAAAATAATATATACACTTAAAAATGTTCTGGTTTTTAGTAGGTGGATGTTACAAGATGATGGAAACTTTGTTGTACAGTGTAAACTGTACTGAATCAAACAGCTGTGCTAGAAAGCAGTACAAAACCCCCCAAAATAAGAGTTTCACCACGCCAAGGCTGAATAAGGAAGACAGAAGTCATGTGTTTTAGGTTTTTCCACAAAACACAACAGGTGATTTCCTTTTAGCGTTGAACTTCTCTGGGCACAGGCTGAGTGGATGATTTGCTAGTTGTTCGCTCTGTAAATAGTCCTTTTATTGAAGTGATCAAATTCTCTTGACGTGACTTTGAGAGACAAAACGAATACCATGAGATGGTTTTTTGTAGTGCAAGTAAATATATTTTATGTGTGAATTTTTCTCCCTTCTGCCTAACCTTGACAGCACATTAAAATTGCTAAAATTAGCTCCTGCTGAAGCACATCACTTATCTCAAAGAAGGGTTAATATTCTGGATTTTATGTCTACTTTTATTAGTTGAGGTAGTGAATTGATGTCCAGTTTACATATCTAATCAATATTTTAATTCAGCCACTAAAGCTGATGTATTTTTATATCATATGTTGTGACCCAGCCCCAAAGGCTAAAAGGAAATCAGACAGGTAATTCTGTATTGTGAATAAAAGACTAAAAGCTGAAATGTTGAGGCATGTGTATAATACCTATGGACCAGGACCCACCAAAATGGAAAGAAAACAGAAAAAGAGAAAAGGAAGCTCATAGCTTGTATCCAGTTGTCAAAAAAATAAGCAAAGGGACTTGTAGTCAATCATGGAATTATGAACATTCAAACAGAGCAGGGAGAACTTTGTTGCTTTTTTAAAATGAGATAAAATACACACAGGAAATAGAGATTTTTTTTTTCTTTCTATTAATCAAGAAATTCTGGTGAAGGTAGAGCTGGGGATGAAAAAAATTTCCTGAAGCACTGGTGAATTTGGGTGTTTCTAAGTCTGGTATGTTCAGAGTCAGCAAAAGAAGTAGGGTGGGGTAATTTCATTTTTTCATTCCATGTGACGGCACTTAATGGGGCTCTGTTCTCTTAATTATTGATCTTGCCATTTCAGTAATAAGACATGTGGAAGTGGGCACTGTTATCTAATAATTGACCATATTGGAGGGTTGACATGATGCTAAGAGTGTTTAACACAGAGATAAGATCAATTATAAGATAATGCTTTCCACTGTAATGAGCTGGTGTAAGTAGGAATGTTGCTCTTAAGGCATTTATCAGGCAAGAACCCTAGGACAGAACCACGACAGTTTTTCTGTGCATAGACTTAGGATAACTGTCTGTTCACAGGGACTGGATATCTAAATAAGGTGGAGTGATGGGACTGATAAAATTCCCACAAGTGCTGTCAAATAATTAGCTTAAAAGACAGTGAACGGAGAAAATACAAATTTCTCAAAGCCAGGATCTTGTAGCTTTTGTGATTAAGTTACTTTGCAGAATCCAATCATTTTTCTCTAAAGGAAAGTGAAAGAAGAGCATCTCTTCATCAACAGACTGTAAAAAAAAAGGAAAGGAAAAACCCTCATTCAAATAAGCAACTGTGAAAACAATGTGTGATGCCAGCCAGGAGGTTTCTGAGCCCCTGCTCAAGCGCTGCCTGTGCTGCAGGAGCATCTCTGGTGTGTGGTTATTAGTGCAGTGAGAACTTTCATTGTTGGGATTTAAGGTCTTGAATTTCTGATTCTCATACAGGATCAAGAAGAACTGGAGATGACAGGTATGATCAGCACTGTCACCACCAGAATGGAGGTGAATTAGGGAAGGCAGGAAAGATCAATAGAAAAACTCAAATTCAGGGATAGAGAAAACAGTGTTTTCAGGGAGCTGTCATTTCAGATGCCACATCCTAATTCCCTTCATTTTCTCAGTGCCTTGCAGAAAGAAAAACTGTGCAGTGAATGCTGGTAGAAATAAAGCCCTGCTTCCTGGGCCTGAAATGAAAACTCCTCCAGCTGTCTGACCAGCACAGAATTTACAGTCATGGCATGACTTGGATCAGTAAAAATGAATCCTGTTGGGGGGTTCTATTCCTGTCTCATGCACATCCTACAAATGAGGATTTGGGAGTGTTCAAAGGTTGCTCCCTATTTTCCTTTTTATTTTCCTTTGAAAAATAGTTTCACTGGATCTTCAAAGTGCTTTAATTTATAGAAAGTTATATAACTTTTAAGATGTGAGAATAATGGGGGATAAAAAAACATTAGGGCAATGTGTTTTCATGCTTTTATATATAACAGTAACAGTGTTTTGCCTATATTGTTTTTGTTCTTGTAATAGATGAACCAAAAAAAATGGCTCTTGCTTTGTTTCTCATTTCCCATTTTATACAGAACATTTGTAACAAAACTGCTGTGCCATCTCTGCTTAGCACTCCCAGGCATGCAGACAGCTTTGGAGCAGAGTGAGCTATTCTTTCTTGATGCTCATCTGTTGATTTGCTTCAATCCTGAGCAAAGAGCTGCATGTGGCTGTAAACTCCAGACTTGGATTTTCTGGGCTCCTTCCCAAAGGCTGGGCATTGCATTTGTCCCCTCTTGGTTACTGCAGACAGAGCTGTTTGGACAGTCTGAGTCAGTCCATGTTGCAGGAAATACATTGCTTAAAACTACTTCAGGTTAAGAATGGAATATAAAAATGCCATACTTTTATTTCCCCCCTAAATGGAAAATTTAAAACTAGAAATCTCCAAGCAGGAAACTACAGTAGTTTTGGTTACAACAAAACTTGGGCTATTCTAAAAAAACTGCCTTTTTCTCTTTCTTCATCTCAGAACAATGTCACTCTAATGGCCATTCCCTGTGTCCAGCTTTCTTTGTTGGTGGACTCACTCATCTTGGATTAATGTTGTGAGGGAAGGGAGCGTAGACTTGGCCTCCATCCTGCTCCTTCCTATTTCTCAAGCCTAGCACACGTGGTTGGGGAGGATGCTGCTGTCTGCACTATGTGCAAACCTTTTTGCCTGCAGGAAATACATCTTTGCTGCTCTTCTGACTAATTGAACTGTAATTTAGGATGACTGGAGAACGCCAGATCCAGTCAGGGTGCTGGGGTGTGTGTTGGCAGTGCTGGCACTGACTGTATTAGCTGAGTTTCTGGTGGTCCCAGAAAAACCTTTGACAGGTTTCACCTTCCTTAAAGAGGGGAGAGAAAAAGCAGGAAACAGTAATGATTGCTTCTCTTTGTGGGTGCAGGGGAACTCTTACAGCCCGTGTCCCCACTGCACAGAGCAGGGAATGGCTGGTGTGGGGTGGCCATCGATCCAGGGCTGCGGGGCAGAAGGAAATCAAGGTGTTCTGGTTCCTTGATTAGGATTTTAGCTTGGTACACCTTAAATTTCCCTGGTTAAATATTGATTTTATGTCTATAATGCTTTCAGGTTTTGAGGTTTCCCTCGGTGTTTCTGACTCCGAGTTCACAATCTGACTTCATGGTGCTCTTGTAATTAACCCATGAAGATTAAAATTAGTGTCATTATCACTATAACGACTAATTGGTGCCTGGCTTACTCAGCAGTCCAGCAGTAAGCAATTTAGGCAGATGTCCAGTGTTGCTACACAGATGCACACACTGGCTAATACAAAATGTCTCTTTTGGAAGGTGTTTATTTTGCTGTAGAAATCGAATGTGTTGAATTATTATTTTTGTGAGAAATTAGGGGCTTTTTTAAAGAAATCTGTCGCTTGAATTGCTGTAATTTAGTTGTAAAATTTCAGTAACTGCTGAATTTTAGCAAAAGGGGAAGGTCCCTTTGCCCCTTTCCTACTGTACAACCCGAATCTGAACCTGAGAGTAGCTCAAACCCCAGGTACCTGTACAGCACTGTGGGACCCAGGGGATTTCTCTGCTGGATGCAGACTGACTTGTCCTCTGAGAAATACTGCATTAAAAAAAAAAGAAAGGAAAGAAAGAAAGACAGAGAAAACGTCTGCTGATGAAAGTAGCTGTCAAATTAGCAGGTCTAGAAGTTGTGTGTATTGTTATGAGCTGCTCAAGTTCACACCAGAGCGACCCAACCCAATCCGTCTTTCTCAGTTTACATTTTAATTGGCTTGTAGTTAAGTTTTTTAAACACTGTGAGACTGCTGACATACACTGTAATATCATGTGAATAATTTATAGGAGCTGTTCGAGATGAGTGAGTTTTTTTGCCTCTTTTTTATTCTTTTTTTTTATTTGATAATTGGATAAAAGAAGAGAGAGAATTGGAGGGGGAAGAGCAAAGGAGAGGAGCATCAATCCAGCAGCATGTTACTTGCTGGGTGTTAAATGTTTTTGCAAGTGTCTCTGACTGCATTTGGGATTTTACTGAGGTTTGTACAATGCAATCTTATTAATAACTGTTCTGTCAGGAGAGCACCCAATTAAATTGAATTGGGTTTATGGTTCCCTTTACATTTCTTAAAACATGTGGATATAAAGCCTCTCCAGCATGAAGACTGGCTAACTAGGATCATGGGGGTTGGGCTTCAGTTTGCTTTTCTCCTTTTTCCCTCTCTTGTTTGCAAATTCAGATCCAACCCCTCCACAGAGTTTTGCCTTGCCCTTGTGGAGGCTGCCAGGGGCAGACAGGCTCCCAAAAAGAACTCCCAGCCTGTTTGAGCTTTGCCCCTAGAAACAGGGAGTGCTGGTCCTGTAATTAAGGGAGCATCCTGTTGCTCTTTTAGGGAGCTCAGAGTTTGCTGGGGCATCTTGAATGCAACAGGAGTACATTCTGGTGTGGTTTATAAACTGCCAAGAGCTGCTATTTAAAGAAAAAATAAAGTATCCTGTCATCTGGCTTCTGCTTCAGTGACTGAATGTATAGAGAGCACAGTCAGTTGTTGATGTCTTGGGAGCTCCTGGGAAAGAACCAGAAGTTGAGCCCCGGTTCCCTCCCTGCTCCCAGGGCAGGACTCAGGGCTGGGCTTTCGGAGGTGGGTCATTTCCCCATCTCCTGCCTCTTGCTCCTGCACACTGGGCTGAAGGGCTCTGTCCAGCTCCCAAAGGTGAATTTAGACCCTGCTCACCTCCTGCTCCAGGCTGGTTGCAGGAATTGCACAGCTGAGCTGTCCTGAGGGCAGATGCCTGGAGCAGAGCTGGGGCAGGGCTCTGTTTGCTGAGATGGAGGTCGGTGGCAGGAGCTAACTCTTGATGTTTGATTTCATTCTACTTTGATTTAATCTCTGGGGATCATTTTAGCTGTTCACATGAAGCTTCTGCACCCAATTTTGAGCACAGCACATGATTTGGAGAGTTACTGTGCAGATATTCCAGTTATTGATACTATAGCTATAACAGATTTAAACTGAGATGCTGTGAAAATGGGTTTTGACCCTGAGGTGACGGGAGTACTTGTCATTTTAAATGTGCAGCCGTTGTCCTTCTGTGAAATGTATGAAGACTTGTACTTTCATAGCTTTTACCTTCTAATAACTGCCAAAAAACCCTGAGATTACCTCACTTGCTCCGAGCATGGTGCTAATAACACCAAGGTGTGGGTTTTATCCCCCTACAGGCCACTCCCTTAAGACCTGGACTCAATGATCCTCATGGGTCCCTTCCAACTCAGAATATTCTGTGAAAAGTCTTGGAAAACAAGGTTTGTACATTAAAATCTGCTTGTTTTCACACTAGACTTTGTTTTTTCCCCCCAGTAATTTGCTTTAGCATTTGCACAACACATTATTCTTTTATGTTCTGCTTATTTGAGAAGCCTTTTGTCTGCTCTGCAAGATAAAAAACCAGCTCATACAAAAGCTTTGTGTTGCATTGTGCACCTGACTGTGAAGATCAGGGATCTGGGGGATCTCCACATGTTCACAATACCTGGGAATGCATGTGTTGTTTTAAAAACAAAGGCAGCAGTGCTCAGGCAGAGTCCTATAATTCCACGCTCAGGGAAGCCAGATGCACAAATTCCACAGCCACAATGCTCCTGCCTGCGAATCTGAGGGAAGACATCCAAGTTTCAAAGGGCTGAGTCCGTGGAGATGTACCATTTAAGGCCTGTGAGCTTTACCTTGATGAGGATGCCCAAAGCCTCACCCCTCCATCCTTCCCACGTCCTGCAGAGCCGCGTTTTTCCAGCATATGCCGTGTGACATCCACATTAATCTGAGCGCCCCGCGGAACCAGAGCACAGCAGGACGAGCTGAGGACAGGCTGCTGGCCTTAACTTTCATTTTGCTGCTTTTGTTGCTGTGTGTCATGGATAAAGGTGACCTGCAAGGGAGGAGGGGGAAAAAAGCCGTCTGCCTGTGTCCCATTTGCTTCGTTAGGTCGTACAAAACGTTTTGAAAGGTTGTTTGTTTAGTTCTTGGCTGCCTTTTTTTTTTTTTGTGCGTGTTCTCTTTCAGAAATATCAGATCCAGACTTCTCTGGTTTTCCTAGGAGACATAGCAGAAAGCTGGAGAGCTCTTGGGATTAAAAGTCTAAAGCTCAGGCAGTTGAAAGGGAAAGAGGATTATAGTTATAACATTTTTAACCTCTCAGTTCTTTGTTTCTGTTTGTTAGTACCAGCTCAGTACCACTCCTGCTTCATGTCTTTCACATTCTGGCTCTTTGGTTAAGATGTGAAAATCTCTCATTCCCACTCTCTGATCCTCCAGAGAACTCCAGCAAACACAGATCTTAAACAAACACCCTCCTCAGCCACTACATGGATCTACAAACTCTTGGTCCTTTTTAAGACACACACAGGACATCTCTTTTTGTTGTTTGTAGCCTACATTTTGTGCCACTCCTGAACTTCTTGAGGGCACTCCACTGAAACTCCACTTGTCTTATTTTCCCTAAAAGGAAAATCAGAAAATAACATCTGTTTCCTGCAAAGAGAAAGTGTGATTATATTTCTTTCATATAAATTGAATACAACAGGATAGTCTGACAGAGGAATTTAGAACATGCAAAAATTATTTCCTCTAATTATTTTTTTTAGTGAAGAGCTCATTTTGTACCATTTATTTTTATTATAATTGTTGTTTCATTAGTTGGATTCTCATCTTGATGTTTAATACAGATAAAAGAATAGGAAGAGGAATTAATAATTGATCTTAATCATCTCTTTGGAGCTGCTGAACTCTCCTCCAATTAATTTGAGGCATTACAAGAGCTCTTGTAGAATGAAGGGGGCAAGCCCATGTATTAATAATCTGTAGAGCTTTGGTATATATGACAGTACCACGGGGACACTCACTCTCTATCCCTGCACATGTTCCCTTTGTGCACATAGTGCCTTCAAGAAACCTGGTTAAATCAACTGAGGCCTTTTAGTGTCTGTCAGTGTTTGGAAAGGTCACAGCACACTCTCCCATCCCTGAAAATTGAAAAGCTTGTCATTTTTCTTAACTATAGCTGGATGGTGATTGTAAATAATCGGATCCTCTGATTTTTTTTAAGGCTGTCTAAACATACAAGCTTTGATGGAGTGTAAAAGCAGATAAAGAGTTGAACAATTGAATGCATCCTGCATTTAAGATACTTGGATTGTGACATTTTTATAAAGCTTGACCACATCTTTAACCATGCCTGGTGTGGTGACACTATCAGTAATTTCCGTCCTGAAATACAAAGCTGAGTATTTAACATAAAAACCCAGTCTGGGCTGCTCTGGGTCCTTCTGTGAATCCAGACTTGCTTCTTGTTTGACGTGCAGAGGTGCAAGTATTTGTGGTGCAAATTCATGCCCTCGTGACTTACGTCATGGCCTGGAGGGTGGCAGAGGTGCTCCCAGACAGAGTTTGTGTTTGTGTTTGTTCCTCTTCATACTGTTCATAATGTTCTGTGTGAAAATGAATTTACATCAGAATACCTGTTTTTAGACCAGAGATGGCTGTATGTGTGTATGGCTTTGTGAACACGAGCCTGTCTTGTGTGTGCAGTGGGGTTCAGCCACTGGTCCTTGCAGAGCACCCAGAAACTGTCTCAAATGACAAAGGGATTTGAATCAAAGTATTTGGAATCAAATTGGAGTGGTAAAAAAATTGGCTGTTTCCTCAGTAACCTGCATCCCTTCTGGACTGCAGCAGGGTAACTGATTGTGAGATCATCCCATGCCCATCCCAGGGAGAAGTCACTGACACTCTTCCAAACCAGTAAAACCATTAAAGGAAAAGCAAAAACTCTGATTTTTCTCCAGAGCTTCTCAGCGTTTTTCTCAACTCTGTCATGATTCTTCTGTGAGAAACATTTACTTTGAAATAGCAGCAAATTTTGGCAAATACAAACTTAACCCAAATCATTGTCATGATGTTTATGGACAGTTTGTACAACGAGTGCAGTTTGTTTAACTGTGGCTTTGGCCCTTGGGCATCACTGACCACACAAATTAACAAGCCTCAGTGTAAGTGCACACTTTGTTTGGCCCACCAAGTTCTTGTCAGTCAGAAGCTGCTGTCAGAATCTGCCTTGGGATCTCTGACTTGACCAGACCTGAATGGTTTTCAGCCTCCTTTTGTTATTCATTACATTCTGTGTTGATATCTGAGCACCCAATCTGTGTGCTGTGTCCCTGGCAGGGTGGAGGTTCCAGAAATGCTCTCCTGACGTTTTCCCCCTTCCTTTTCCTTTCATATTTCTGCTGTGAAATGTATCAAATGTTTTCTTGGAGGTGATAAGGGAACCACTCGAGTTCTGCTGGCAAAACAGAACAGCTCTCGAGCTGCTGTGAGCACCAGTCGTGCTAATTCCTCCTGAGAGAGAGTGTCTGTTGGAGCCTCTCTAGGCTGGGCCTTCCTTTGGGACTGACACCTTCCCCTTGATTCCAGCTCTGGCTTTCTGTGTCCCCCAGGAACTCCTCTTGGAGAGCTGCTGGTGGTGCAGATGTAGAAGGTGGTTTAATGGTGAACCAAACCATGCAGATTGTGAAGCTGATCTCCCTGTGACGGCACTCGAGCAGTGGTTCTGTGCAGTTTTAATTACTGCCAGGTACTTTCAGTTCTGGGCTGATCATTTGTAACAGGATTTTGAAGTGACTATGACTAGTATTTTCTATGGTAGCAGCTACTTCTTTCTCTGGCCTTTTCAACAGAAGTGTCCAATCCTGTTTTACCCAGCTGTTGGCCAAGCTTGGATGGCCTGGGACTTGGGACAAGCGCACACATGTTTAGATGCTTTTCCCAAATATCATCCAAGTCTCTCAGGCCTGACAGATGGTTTGACAGGACTAATTACACTTCCTGGTTTTGTCACAGATTAGCAGTGTCCATAAATCTTTAGCATGGGAGGGCTGTTCATGGGCCAGTGGGAGCAAACTGATTTCATTTTACAACATTCTGAGCAAGGAGCTTCAAAGGAGAGAGCATCAGAATTGCTTTAGTCCATGGAATTTAAAAACCCAAACCTTGCAGTCAGAGGGTGCCCATCCAGCTCAGCATGAAGCCAAGTTGTTCAAGGAGAGATTTTAGAGTTGTTATCCCTGAGGTGTCACCTCCCTAGGGCATGGACTCCACCTTTGGTGTGGCTGGTGTGTTAAGGTCCGTGTGTCAGTGGAGGTCAGTTCTTGGTGAGGTGTCTGAAAATCTCTGCTTACAGGAATAACGAGGGAATGCACACTCAAATGTGTACTCCAGCTGTAAAGTATTGGGAAGGAAAAACCCACCCAGGCTGTGTAAAGCTTCTTGCTGCAAAGGTAATGAAATGCCATCTGCAGTGGTCGTGAGAGATGGGACTAAGCAGCCTGTTCCCCACACCCCTGGCGTGGTTCCCTTATATATGTGCTCAGGGCTGTGCTGCTACCACAGAAGTTTTAGTTGTTCTATATAGATGGTAAGCAAATGAATGGAACTTTAAACAACTGTTAAATGTTTGAGTAGCAAAACCCAGAAACATTTAGAGCCTCTGATAGTGTTACTTTCCTGGTTTATGACTGTCCCACTGTATAAATCATATCAGGAAGAATAGCTGTAGGGGTAAAGGACTCTGTTGTCCATACTTCATGGCCATCCCTTTTTTCACGTTAGAAAAATAACCATAACTGTTTATTCATTGGGATTCATTTTATAATATAACAATGTAGACAGCAGTTACTGAAAGTCCAGAAGAATCTATTTAATAGGAAATTTGGCACAGCAAAGCTGCTGCTGGAGAGATGAATCTCAATAATTGTTATGTTCTATTATGATACACAAAGTGCAGTTCTGAAGCAGTGAAGCTCTTTCCAAGTAAAATTGGTGTGAGAGAGGAAAGTAATTTAACACTTGGACTATGTCTTTGTAGCCATGCAGCAGTTTAAAAAAAAACCAAATTGTGCTACTCTTTGAAAATATTGTTTGCGGTGAAACAGGAGGGTTGCACGTATTTATTCCAAAACTATTAATTATGCTGTTTAATGTGACCTGCAGAGAGCTGGCTCACCAGATGGGATGAGGCTCATCCTTTTCCATTTGTTCTGTGTGCTGAGGGTTGGGAGGTACTTTGCTTCTCTGAGGTATCACCGCGCAGGCCGTCAGCGCAGCAGCGATGCTGCATGAATGAGCAGGAAACTCATCTGCATTCACCTGCTGGTGTTTGCAGAGGCACCATCACAAACACGAGACCTCCCCTCCTCGAGAAAGGCTGGGGCCTGGTTCCTCGCCCTGCTAATTCCTGTCTGTGATGAGAACACTGCAGGAGGCAGGAGCGACGGTGTCCATGGATTTGGGAGGAGTGACGGTGTCCATGGATTTGGGAGGAGTGACGGTGTCCATGGATTTGGGGGAAGCTCGGTGTGGCCGTGGGAGCTCCTGTGGCAGGCAGGGAGCAGCCTCCCGCAGGTCAGCCCGGGCTGTGCTCTCCCAGCATCCAGAAGAGCCTCCTGCTGTACTCACAGATAAATAAATAAGGAGATTTCCGTCTTTTCTCTCTTTTCTTGGCTTGCAGCAGGAACTCATGAATCAATCGTCAACGAGCCAACTTCTGAGCCGATTGCCGTAATGATGTATGTGATTAACAGGCTGGGATCCTTTCCCTTCTTCCTCCTCAGCCTTTCTTTCTGTCCTTTTTTTTTCTAAACACACGAGATGGAGGCAGTTTCTTGTCGCAGCGGGGGTGTTCATGTCACATCCCACCCCGCACACGAGCCCGTGAGTGTCTGTCCCTGCCCTGCCATGTGCCGGGTGGGAGGAAGTTTTTCCTCGCCGAGCCGCGCACGGCTCTGCCTGAGGGATCGGGAACATATTGCTCGGCAGGTGGGGCCCGCTCAGACGCATTTACTGTTATTTCAGCACTGACAGCAGAAATACATCACCCGGGCCCGCGGTGCCGCCGCGCTCCACAGTAACCTGAGCGCGGGGACTGCAGCCCGGCAGCACAACACTCAGCTTTAATATATTATTTTGACCCAGTAACTGGTCCCTGGGAAATCAGGAAGTGTCTTGCTGTCCAGAGAGACTGGGCTCTCTCTGTGGGGGTCTCTGTGGAAGCTGCTCTGAGTGTGAGCCCTAATGATGCTTTCCCTTTCCGACCCACTGGCTTTGTGCCCTCTTCACAAGGCAAATCAGACCTGGCCACGAAAAACCCAGATTTTTGAGGCCCCTCTGCAAACATAAGATTATGGATTTTCAGTTATCTACTTGTTAATTAGAAGTTTATGGTGTTTATCTGCTAGCTGGTGAGGTATCTATAGCCTTCTGCAGGAAATACTGAGGTCCAGATGTGCTAGGTCCTAGTACCAAAATGGAGAGTTCCATAATTATTGTGTTCAAATGGTTTTCCTTTGGTCAGCAATGTGCTTATGGTTCTGTTGACTTGGTTTCAGCTGAGGTATGGGTAGGGTTATTTTCCCTGCTAATTACAGTCATTGTAGGTTTGGTTTGGTTTGTTTCATTTTAAGAACCCAGCTAAGTAGCAGCTTCATGAGAGCTTGATCACAGTCCACAGTGGGCCTTGCACTTTGTTATCCAACTTCATACACAAGTCAACAAATGCAAGTGGAGTCAGGAGAAAGGTGTAGGGGGGTAATATGTGCCATATTTTACAAGGCATCGTGCAAACAGATTTTTTTCTCCTTTAGAAACTTCCATGTTTAAAAAGATTCCAAAGGATCTGGTAGATGTTCCACATCCTCCATTCTGACTGTATTTCATTGGGTGCATAAGTGAGAATTAATATCCTACTTTAAATAAAGAGAAACTGGGGAAAAAAATTAAAAAAAAAGGCATCTGGAAGCTCACTAGGATATCCAACCCCCCAGGTTTTCCCAGGTAGCACAGCTGCACAAGAGTGACTTTAGTCTGGGCAGAGCAACAACAGTCAGTGCAAGGCTGGAGAAGTCCAGAAGTGCAAAGGTCTCTTAAAAGAGGTAGAAACAAGTGAGTGGTAGATTTTTCTATCCAAGGATCCATTTCTTCATTTTAAAGATTAAAATCTGACCTCTCTGGGTTTGGGTGTTGTTTTTTTTTTTCCTTCTGAAACCTTTCATTTTAGTTAACATTGGGACCCTTGTGTCCCATGTATTCATCAGGAGGTTTAAAGATTAATTCCCAGCAGAGACTTTCTAAGACTTCCTCAGGACATTGATTTCTTTATCTACAAATGTATTCCAGGGAGCAGCTCGCAGCAGAAGTCAGTTTGGGCAATGCTTTTATGTACAACACACAGTGCAAACCACAGTCACTATTTGGGGGTTCATTTTGTAGTGCTGTAGGAGCTCCCAGGTGGGCAGTGAGATGGAGCACCTGAGAAAAGTCAAGTGCTCAATGAGACTGGAAAATTTTACCTTTTCATTTGTCCAGAGGCATTATTCCATGACGGGATTTACAGGGGCAAATCTCTCCTGAGAAAAGATTGAGAAATGTCTCTGCTTTCTGTTGTGGTGCTTTGAATTAGCAACCGAGCAAGAATTAAATAATGGGAAAAGCTCCAGATGCCTCAGCTACATGTGGAGAACTTCCTGTGGTCGCTTCAGGAGTCTGCTTGATCTCATTGACGTAAGTGAGCAGAGCAGATGAAGCCTTGGTAACTCCCCGAGATGGATGAGACACGTCAGGACACAGGCAGACAGACTTTTTTGTCATCTTCAAGCCTAATTTTAAGCTTGTGGTTACCTCAGGAGACTGATATTTCCTGAGGTCTGTACCACAGCTTGTCTCTGTGTGTGTGTGCTTGTGTTGCAGAAGCGGCTGATTTTGTGAGCAATGGCCTTCTGGAGCCAAAAGACACATTGTGCCAGGGTCAGAGCTGGCTCTGCTCTGTTCCTGCTGAGCACAGCCATGGCAGACACCGTGGTTTGTTCTGCTGTTGGCATGACTTTCAGGTGTTCACCCCTGAAAAGAAATACAGTAAGTTGGGCTGTGAGAGGGAGGCAGGTCTCCCCTGCCCCAGGACTCTGTGGTAGGAAGCAGCCCTGCACTGTGCTGAGCTCCCACAGGCAGGGGCTGGAAGGGCTCAGCAGAAGCTCGATTAAGCTGACCTATAAATCCAGCCGGTTTCCTGTTGCCTGTGTCCCGTTGGCAGCGCTGGGGAAACGTTCCGGGTGCACCTGGTCCATTCCCGGAGCCGCAGGTGTCCCCCACAACGCGCTCCCAGCCCGCTTGGCAGCACTCGGGGGCCAGGAGTTTATTAGCTCACTTTTCACCTGTAAAAACTCTGAGAAAATGCCAGCCTGGCATTTCAGCAGCTCCCCAGAACCAGGCTGTGCTCGTGTGAGAGCTCTGGAAAGCCTGTCAGCCCTGTCTGCAGCTGCACCCCGAGCTGCCGCTGTGTTTGTGTCTGTGCTGTGCACATTCACAGGCGCTGTGAGGAGCTGTCATTGTACTTGCAGAATGGTACTAATTTAGAAATAGGAAGTCTGCTAAAGTATTAATGATACCAGATGTGGCTGTTACGTTTTTTTTCTTTACCTGTCATGTACAATACGATGGATGTTATTTTCCCAACTGCTGTGCTGAGGCGGGAAGAAAGCTGTGAAACAATCAAGATTTTTTCCTTTGCAGTATTGTCATAAACTGGATTTCTTTAGGCAGAGAGGGTGAATTTTTATTTTGAAAGAGCATCACAGTGCTGTACAACCACATTGCACCTTGTTTTCCTCACATTGCCTAAACAACTGTGCTACAAGCACGGAGAACCATATCATCGAATCACAGAAAGGTTTGGGTTGGAAGGGACCTTAAAGCTCATCTCCTTCCAACCTCTG
Source organism: Pipra filicauda (assembly GCF_003945595.2). NCBI lineage: Eukaryota > Metazoa > Chordata > Aves > Passeriformes > Pipridae > Pipra > Pipra filicauda. The sequence goes on along the minus strand of NW_024104512.1, from coordinate 580,166 downwards.
CCATGGGCAGGGACACCTTCCACTAGCCCAGGTTGCTCCAAGCCCTGTCCAACCTGGCCTTGGACACTTCCAGGGATGGGGCAGCCACAGCTTCTCTGGGCAACCTGTGCCAGGGCCTCCCCACCCTCACAGGGAAGGATTTCTTCCTAATATCTCATCTAATCCTGCCCTCTGCCAGTTTGAAGCCATTCCCCTTGTCCTGTCCCTCCAGGCCCTTGTAAATAATCTCTCCATCTTTCTTGTAGTCTCCTTCAGGTAGTGAATGGCCACGATTAGGTCTCCCCAAAGCCTTCTCTTCTCCAGGCTGAATAGTGAAGTCTAAGTGTGTCCTATGTCACAAAACCATCTTCTCTTCCCTCTGCCCATGCACACATTCCCTGTGACCCCATTGTATTTTCTCTTTCTGGCCAAACACGTGCCATAGCCTGTGTTCTGCTCTTGGCTGCTTGGCCAGCTGTGTCCCAGGCTGAGCAATGGCTCTCTTTGCTGTACTAGAGTTAGTGATTTGCATAGAACTTCTCATAACTTGATGTGTTTAGATCTCTATCAAATGTAATTGGAAGGGAACAAGGGGTTTGAAAATTACTGGGGCTGGGTGGACTGACAGCCTGTTTGCATAAAAGTTGTTTTTATACAAAACCAGGCAAAAAATGAAGTAAAATGACTCATCTCGGTAGTGTGATTTGTGCCACACGGATAGAAGATAACAAAGGCACCAGCTTGCACTTTATCCCTCAAGGACTGGTGAAAAAATTACCTTTTCAGGTTAATAGTATTTCACAGAGGTCTTGTAGGCTGCCTGAGTTACTACACAAGGTACAAGACCATGGCTAATCAAGCTTTCTGTCCTCTTATGCTCCTGTGTGGTACCTGCCAGTTGTCAGTGCTGTGTAATACTATTTATAAAAGAGCATCAGATAAAGTAGTATTGAAAGAGAAAAGCTAGTGGTGTCCATAGCTTTTACATCCAAACAAAGAGTGGGAAAACCCCCACACCCCAGAATGTGTATACTGCAGGTACGACTCTGTCCCTGGTTTTCTCCAAGTAAGATCACGTAAGTTTTGAAGTGTAATAACACCTTGTTCAAATTTATTTGTCTGAGGAATCATTTGTACTGCACATGGGGGCAATTTATAACTCCATGGCAAACATCAGGAATGAACTTTGAGCCCTTGTTCCTGGAGAGCAGGGAGAGCAGAAGTTGTCACATTTTCTCAGCAGATGGACTCCCTTAAGCTTTTATCAGTGGCACTGGGGACCCTGATGGAGTAAAAGGAACTATGTCTGTTTTACACACCCTGATGAATGCCTTGGGGTCCCAGACCACACACTGGAAGCACTGAGTTAACAAACACTGAGTTATCAGGGGAAATAGGACTTAGAATTGGGAATTGTAACCCTGTCCATGGGTGGGGAGGGAGAGGCTTCAGTGGGCACACACACTCACACACATGAGTTACTGCAGCATTTGGGGGCTGGGGTTAATTTAAAAACACTGTTTCTTAGGCTTAATTGAGATTTCTTGGAGGCCTGTTTTTGCACACATAAAGGCTCATTACCAGGAAATCAGAGTTTACAGTGTTTATCTGGTGAGTTACGAAAATATCAGATAATAAGACTAATGACTCAACAGACCATTTTCCAAATTGTGCAGTAATCTTTGGGTTTTCCAAGATTATTATTATATTAGTTGCACTTTTTAGTCTGTCAGAAAAGAAATAAATACAAGGCCTGTATTTTTCCATTAACATTCAGAGAACATCTGTTGCGTATTGTAAATAACATACTTAGAAAGCAAACTGATAATAACTACTCAGACTATTTTCCTGTTCTGGCTATAGCATTCTGCACCATACAATATGTTATATACTACACTCTTTATTTGGCCCATAATAAAATGGAATTATTCTAATAGTACCAGTCAGTTACATGTAAAATAATCCAAATAGTTTGCAAAAACTCTAAAAACATGCTCTTCGGATTCTATTAATGAAGAACAGTAATAATAGACCAGAGTACAGGAATATAAACTGGTACAGCTCTGCATTTGCGAGAGAACACAACTCTTGAGATTGTGTGGTGGTTGAAACATTTAAGCAGGGAGAGATGAAAGAGTTTCTAAAATCACATTTCCCCTGAATCTCTTTCAAAACACATACCGACCCTGCAATAAACTGTTTCAGAATGCCAATCAGACTAATAGGAAAATAACCCCATATGGTTCTCCTTTGAAATGCCACCCCTAAAATGCTGCACTTTGTCGTCCTGAAGTTTGTAACTCGGTTTTATAAGATTTAAGTGTAGATTAGATTTATTTTCTGCTTCCTGGGAGGCTGTAGTCCACAATAGCTTGGAAGTCCTTTGAAGCTGAACTTGTGCTAACATGACTTTCTTTAACTGCTAAAATAAAGTTGTTCTCGTTGCAGTACTACAGGTAGCAGTGTGAATGCAGAACAACTTGACAATTTTCTTTATTATGTCAATCTAAAATTGTCATAATTATTACAAGAATAAGGCCCATGCTGTTGAAGTTTCCAGCAAGGTAGAGCATGTACTTGATATACATTGGAATAAACTATTTCCTAGGAGCCGGGAATCAATAGCTTTTTGACGGATCAGTAGGTGCATCCTGTTCTCACAATAATGTGGCTGAAGTCACCTGAGACAGACAGAATTGTGTCATCACACACATATGAGTGCAGCCAACCTCCTTCCTTCCCACCGAAGAGGAAGAAGAATGTGAGGTAGAAGGATGTGACTCTTGGGGATGGGCCTGTGCAGGGCTGAGGTTGGGCTCAATGATCCTCGTGTGTCCCTTCCAACTCAGCATATTCTGTGATTCTGTGATAACTTTATCTTTTCTAATTGCACCGTAAAGTCACCTGAGTTTCTGGGTGTGTCCCTCATCCTTTGCATATATAGTTTGCTTTATTTCTGCTTCACTCTTCCTATACTCAGTGATTTCTCTTTTGGCATCACACATGTCCTGTTGGTGCTTGCTGGTACCTAAAGACCTGAACCGTACTTTATTCCACCTTGACATATCCTTAGGAAAGAAAAGCAGAAGGGAGAAGAGTGGCAGTTGGCTTGAAAGGCTTTGTCTTGGGAAGCAGCAGTGTTGGGAATGCCATCTGTCACAGCTATCCCTGATATTATCTGAATCAGAACCAAAGTACTCTCAATGCCTCGACGCACACGTACCTCACAGAGCTGCTGGGGCGTGAGTGAATGCAGGGACCAAGTACTTACACAGCCACAAGTCACACAGCAATGTTTCTAAATAATGCATTGAAGGTTTTCCTGGGAGCCCCACTTTTCTAACCTCAGGAGTTCCAGATTCAGAGTAGCTTTAGTTAGCTGACTCTTTTCTGTGGCTTAATGGCGCATGGATGAATTTCCAGCTAACCTGAATTCTTTGTACCATACAGTCCCTGTCACCAACACCTACCTTGGCACAACAAAATAAAGCATAAACTGATTAGTGTGAGCATTTGATTCTCTCCTCCCTGTTTCGTGCACAGTGATTTCAGGGGAGTAAAAGATAGATCAGACTCTGAGAGTGTCTGTTTTACTGGGTACTTCCATGATCTTCTTCAAACTAAAGCTGAGAATTGCCCTAGCTCCATGTACACGTAGAAATCACTCCTCCAAATCCATATCCACACAGTGTTTGCTGCAGTCTTTCATTTTTTAAAGTAATTTAGATTTGGTGTCCACCTTCTATAAATGTTCCCAGTCCCTGCCATCCTTTCATTTTCTATTTAATCTTTTTACAGTCAGTAAAATTGCAAGAATCTTGGGCTTGTCCTCTTGCTTTTTCATTAGGAGGAGTTTGTGTCACCATGTGGACAGTAAGGAGTTGTGGGATTCGTATGTTTGCAAGCCCTAACCCTAACCCTGTGGTGGTTTACAAGGTTTTTTGAACTGTGCATCCTTTAAATTTTATTTTGAAGGTGCAAAGGTATCTGGCACATTTAAAGCTACCCACTAGAGGTTTTCAATTCTTCCTTATGATGCAGATCTCTCTTGGAGGGCATTTGTGGGATTTCAGGATTGAACAAATCACAGGTTAAAAACTACCCTGTGCTAAAAAAGGAACAGTTGTGTCCCTTGGCTGGGTAAACACCAGCCAAGTGACCTGCAGGCATACTCCAGTGGAATTAACTGTCTGGAAGTCTGGACTGGCCTTTGGGGGAAAGCACCTGTGAACTGTTCCCACAAGTTGCTGAAAACTGTATCTGTGTGTTGCTGAGTAAATTTGGTGGGGCCATATAGATGTGTATTTGTTAAAAGGCAAATGTGAGAATCTAATGCAGTCGCTTAATGAGATCCCAGTTTGGCCACAGGATGATGAGATAAGAGGCAATGGATCCACTTCCACTATCAGCTGTCACTGGGATCAGTGGTGCTGTGAGAACCTGATGTGCTTCTGTGCTGGGCACATGGAGTAGATCTGTCTGCATTTGCTTAAGGCTCAAGGTCTTCTTTTGCTCACCTACCTAAAATTGCAGTGATGAGTGTGTAGGGTTAATACCTAGTTTTTAAAAATGTGTATTTTTTTTTCCAGCAACAGGAAATTATAAGCCTGTTCAGCCAACATGAATACATTTTAATTTTAAAAAATATGCTGAAAGTGGCATTGTATGCCATAAAAATATACATCATGTGCCAAGACAAGCAATTGATGCTCTCGTATAAAATACAGTAAACACCTTCTCCCTGCCCTTCCTTTGGCTGTCGATCAGATTTCAGAATCATGAAATTTTACAGTATTACTGGTTAGAAGGGCTCCCCACTGGGAGCAGATGCCATCTCTGTCTTCATAGACTCAGAGAAAGTCCTGACATGTTTCATGGCGTTCATACGTGGAAGTCTGTGAAATGGAAAGGAAAACAGCTTTTTCTGTCAACCTGTCACTGATATAAGCTCTTACATTTCATCAGAATGACTAAACTTTAAAGCTGTTTCTTCAGTGCTGAGTATATTTGAGAACTCCCAAGTGTTATCAGATTTATAGAGTCCCAGTGTATGATAGAAGACCAAAGCATTTTGTGGCATGATATTAAAAATTCATTCAGATACTCGATAAAGCGTGGATGACAAAAGTCTGAAATGGAATAAGGTAGAGTGAATTTCTCCATGGTTTATTGACCTTGATTCCTCTACACAAAATAAATAGACAGAATGGACTAAAATCTCTTCTTTATGAAGGCAAAATCCTGGCAGTCAAAGACCGGCTCATAAAAATGCTCTCTGTGGCACATACCTTGGCAATGCTGGAAGTTGGAGGCGATGGAAATTTATTGCTGGTGCCGCAACGTGTGTGTCTGTGTTTGAGGGAAGGAGAAAGCAGGGGCTGCTTTATGAGGTTGCTGATGTTATCCTGTGGAGAACAGAGAGAGAAAACACACTTACCCTCCTCACTTGGTGTTCTTTGCCTGAAGGTATAATAAGGTAAAACAGTTCCCTTTGCATACCCATTTTTTATTTGTTTGAAAAAGAAAGAGAAAAGGCAAATCTCACCGAAGGAGGAGTTTGACATCTTTCCCTGCTGGAAAAGGCTGGGGCTCCACACTGCTCGGAGAGGCTTTCCTGCCTTGCTGCAGTCGGAGAGCAGAATGCCTCATTGGTTTCAGATATTAAACTTTTGTGCTGAAAGCTCAGTCGGAGCTGGTGTGACAAATGGATTTTACCTGCTGCCGAAAAACACAACCCCCACCTCCCCACCCCTCCTGTCCTGCCTAACCTGGCCCCCCAGAGCACTGAGACAGAAAGCTGCCCTTAGGCACCATCTGTTTCTGCCAGCTCCGACTTTGGGCCCTGCCTTTACATCTGTTAAGTGGAGGCAGCTTACTTGATGAGTTGTTTTGAAGAAATATCTGGTCTCCCCACCATGTTCATTAACCATTGCAGATCTGTTAAAGACAGGCTCTGTGATGCAATTTAGCCGTAGTTAACTAAATTCATGGAAGTCACAGTCATGGATTATTTTTGCATCCCGCAGGGATAGACAGCAGAGCTGTTTTAGCAACACTGTTTTCTCTTCCCTTTGAAAATAAAATTCTTTCCTGTTTGCCTTGAGAAACCCTATTTAAAACAGTGGTGAAGTCTGAAGGGGATTCAGAGTGACTGGTTGGAGACTGCTAATTTGTTACTTCTTCTTGTAAAACACAACCAAGCTGCATTCATAGCACATGCTAAAACAAATATATTAATCATTTTCCTCCCAGTAAAGAAAAGCAACTGTTTATTCCTAGCACCTCTTTAAGTACTCCAAAGCTACTGATTTGTTAAGCTGGTGTTCTTCTCATGGACAGACCCAGCTTTCTGAAGCCACTGGAATTTTTTCATGGCCAGTGATCAAGAACTAAAAGAAACAAAACAAAAACCCACTTAAAATACTTCAGAAAAATGGATTCAGTATGTTTGTGTTTGGATTTGTCTGAATTAGAAAACAGTTTAATAGGCATTCAGGGAAAGCAGGCGTCAGCCAGTTTATGTAGAAGAGAGTTCAACACAAATAGAGAGAAAAGAAGAAGTGGAGGGGAAGGGAACCAAGTCTTATTCTACAGATGAAGGATCCAGACACAAAAAGAGAGGAAGAGGGATCTACCCAAAGTTGCTAAAGAAGAGTGTGTATCAGCCAGGAGTTAAATCCATGGTTTTAATAATCTCATGGCCTTAAGCCATAAGCGTGGGACCGTCAGCTCTGTGCTGGCTGGACACACAGTTCACCATGTTCTCCACGTGTACAGAGTCACTTTAGAAGCAGAATCTGGTCATAATACAAATGGAATTTTCTTTTATTGTATATGTTACATTTTCATCTGAAATGATGCCCTGAAGCTACAATTATGCTTTATAATAAACGCTATACAGAGATGTCCCTGTTGGGTTTGAGGATGAGGCTAATTTCTATATTAGTTAAAAGCTGGCACCTCCGAATCTGAGTTATATGTAGTAAAATAAATATGAGCAAAAAACTTATCAAAGCTTCATTTCCCATAGAGAGTTAATTGAAACCTTTGATTGATGCCTTTTTCTTGGAGTTCTCCTAACATTCCTCTTGAGTGTGCGTTTTCTGGTCGGGAGCGAGGTGTGATCACACGCTGCAGCCTTTCCTTCAGACTCATCGGGGCTCTGCACCAACTGGCCGCCTTTTTCACAAAACTCACATGAGCTTAATTAGCTCTGAAATCTCTTGTCAAATGTGGGTGGAATTGGCCAATGAGTTCAAAAATTTCGAGGAGGTTGAGCAGAGAGGGGAACTTCACGGCCTGATGGCACAAGCTGTGTTTATGGGGAGAGAGGGAGGCTCTGCGAGGGGCTCCTGTGTGGTGTGATAATGCCAACAGACAGAGATTAGATATCACAAAACTCAGCTTGACATGTTGACTCAAAAGATGACACTTACACTGTTTATTCCAATTGCCTAAGCAGAGCAAGTAAAAAGCTGGGTTCTGCTTCCTTCACCCGCACAAGCGGTTATGTTGTGCTGGTACAGTCAGTAATTGCTCTTTAGCATTTCACTCCCCTCTTAGACAGGTAGGTGTGTAGTGGGGAAAGGTACCGAGTACCATGTAAAAACAATTTGTAATGTACGTATGAGATACGTGAAAGGACACTGTCCTCGCTGCCGTGGCTTTCCAAGCACAGAGCTCTGGTGACATCAGGAATATTCTGCAATTTCCTTGTCTAAACATGCCACTTGGCAAACACACGACACGCATAAGAATTAGCAATTCGCACAATCTAAAGAGAATTATCCGTTTGTCTCTAGGCGATTCACAAAAATATGCCCATAGCAATTTCAGGCATTATAAATCCATCCAGGTTGGTTCTGACCATGTTGCAGAAGTAATTTCGACTGGCACATCAGATGAAAGAACAGATTTGAAAACAGTAGCGTGCATGGCCCTGAAGGTTTTATCTTGGCTAATATTCCAGGCACCTTATGGCACTACTTTGGGTTTCTGTGAAGACTCCAAATAAAGTGTCTGTAGCCTGATGAAAGATTTAACACATTTTTTTCCTGAACAAGCTTTGTAAATGTTACGCTAAAGATAAAGAATGTACTCGCTGATGGGAAGCAGCTTAGTTTTCAGTGTGCTCTTCACTAAAAGCACCCTCCACACACAGTGCTTCTGCATTCCCTACGTGTTTCCTCCACTTTGTGCAGCAGTGGAGGTTCTGTAACAATAACACTGGAGGGTGCAAATATGGAATTTCATTTCCCCTTTTCAATAGTGCCCATGGAAATTCCTCCATCTACCTTTAGCAAGATGTCTTTGTGGTTCCGAAGAGAAGCAGCCAGAACAAATATGCCCCCTGAGAGGACTGCAGAGGGTCAGTCACAGAAATAAGTATATTATGTTTAGCAACACCACCTGTATTGTGTGTGACTGAATGATGAGAGGGGGAGCAAAGGCTCTTGCAGGAGGTGGCTTTAGGTGGCCTCAGAGAAAGGATGGTTTGCTCTTCATGTGACAAATAAGATACTTTCTCAGTGTTTTGTCTGCTTTCTTTATTTTTTTTCTCTTTTTTTCCATTTGCTTCTACTAAATTCCAGGGAAGGATTTAGGCACCAAGTTCTGGTGTCTCAAGGAGAAGCATATTCAAGCCTATGTTTTATCTGTGGGCAGGAGTTGGCTCAAGCTCTCTGCAGTCAAGGGACAGAGATCATCTCCTCTGGATGGTGATGCTGAAAGCCTTACCTTTCGTGACAACTCCTTTTCAGTCCCCTGATATTTTAGGAACACTTTCCCCTTCCAAAGCACATGTAGGGCAGGAGAAGGGAGACAAAAACCTGGGGGTAAAGAAGAGCTCTTTGCTACTTCTTCTATGGAGCTGGCAAATGTTTTTCCTGTATTATCTCCTCCTCGTCGGGTGCTTGGCTGACCTTTTTCCTGAAAGGATCTGCTGTGGCCTCTCAGGGCTCATGTGCCTCAGGAGGCTGTGCAATTTTCCAGCTGAATAGGGTCCTACATGCCAAAGGGCACTCACTTGCAATTCCTGGCCATTTATTTCTGTGGGTTACAAATTGTAATGAAGGGCCTGAGCAGGCACTGAACACACACAGAGCAGGGGGCTCAGGATGTGTTTTGCTGGAAGTTCCAGCAAAGAACCCTTAGCAAGGATTCAAAGCATCATTTGCCCACTTATTTAGATATTTCCATTGGAGAGAGCTTACAAAAGGAACATAGTCGTTTCATTTAGAAAATGGAGAAATAAAGCTTGAAGAGGTTATTATATGTCTGATCCTCAAAGAAACTAGTCTTGTACACCCAGGCCCATCTCCTTTTTTCTCCCAGCAGTGGCCATGCATGATCACAGTTGCTCTCCTTGGTAAACACCAAATACTCAGCAATTAAAAGAGTTTTGTTTTCCCAGATATAACAGAGACAGAAGGGGCGGCTTCAGGGGACAGGGCAGAAGATGTATTGCATGTTTTCGGATCCTAGATATAATCAAAATATTCCCTAAATTTTGTGACTGAGAGCTAAAGTACAGCTATTTCTTATTCTGGTGATTTTAATGAGATGTTCTGTCACTGCCCAAATTACAGGTTTTCCCCCTCTGCTCTTTGTACCATAAATAATGAAGAGCAGTGCACTATTAGAGAGGCCTAAGCCCCATTTGCAAGACCTTAAAGGCCTGTCAGATCTGTGTGTGATTGTTCTGTGTGTGGCTTTTTCTGTGTTTTCATGGCAACTGGCAGCTCCCTGCTGCTGGAAAACCAGCTCTGCCCTGTGTTGCAGTGGGGCTGGAGCTGGAGCTGTTGGGGCTGTTGCCCATGTTTGCAGTTCCTCTGCTTTAAAAGTGCAGTTATTGAGGGTTGAGACCACTGGAGCCATCACACAAATACAAATATACTTATCCCTTATTTAAAAGGCAAAAAATAAAATTAAATGGGCTGAAGGAAAGCTATGTCTCGTTTATGTACAATAATCATATTTTTGGTATAGTGTTCATATTAAAAATGCCAAAAAAGGATTAGATCATTTAAATTTAAAGCTCTCAAGTTAAACAAGAACAAAAATGGTCTATTAAGTCAATTTAAATAAATTAATTGACCCTGTTTATCTTAAAACATATCAGCCAGATTTTAATTTCCATTTTTTTCCCAGACTAATAACTTGGATATTAAGTTTTATGCTAGAACACATGTACAACTTTGCTTTTTTTTTGGTTTCAGATTCAATCTGTCCATTGCAGCCGTACGACAGGACACCACAGCCTCCCTCTGTGGCATTTGCAAACCCTTATCATTATTGCTAGGGCTCTGAAATGATCAGCTCTAAGTTCCATTATATGATAGTCACGAAAGCATTACATTTGATGGGAATGTAATTGTACAAGAAAGAAAGCAAGCACCCAAGTCTGCCTCCTCCCAGGGCTGGGAGAACAGGTTTCACCCTGAGCAGGCGCCAGGGGGGCTGGAGCCATCACCCCCCAGGGGAGCCTCTGTGTGGCCCTGGGTGAGGTGTAAGAGATGCACAGCCCAAAATCCACTTGCCCATGCTAATAGAGGGAGCATTACAGGGATTTCAGGAAGGGCTGGGAGGCAGGATGGGGACTGTGTGCTTGATGCTCCCTTTGCGCTCCCTCGGATGTGGGAAAGGAGGGATGTCAAACCAGGAGTCCTGGCACGGGTGGGTGGCTGTGCTTCACCCTCACCTTCACTGGCAAGGGTGACCTTAACAGCTTCAGCACTTACCTGCTGCCTCAGTGCTGGACTGTTGAGGCTGGCAGAGGTGTTTGGTCCTGTGGGATAAAGTGACCGTGGCCCTTGCTGGCTGCTGGGACTGTGGGAACCTGCCACTCGCTCAGGTGGATCACTGGGGATGAGACCAGCCAGGAATGTGGCTTTGCAAACCCACAAAAACCCCTTTGCTCTTGCAAACCCAACCCCACAAGTCCAGTTCTGCTCTGCTGCAAGCCATGGAAATAGGTTCCTGCTCTGTCAAGGTCCAGTGTTGGGGGATTATTTGCATTTTATAAAAGAGAGATTTATAAAACTTTTCTAGATTTCTAAATATTGATGGAGTTGGGTTTGTTTGTTTATTTTTTGGGAGGGGTTTGCAGGTGGTAGATGCTGCTGGTTTTGTTTAGCCTGCATGGTGTGACATTTGAGAGCCTGGCTCTTTCTGCTTTTGGGTTGAGTTCCTGGCTCTGGGAGCTTCCCTGTATTGATTTTGAAAAAAAAAGTTATTTCAAATGTGACTGGGGAAAGGGCTTGAAAATTCGTCCTTTTGACACTCATCCATTGTGCTGATTTTAGGATCTACATGTGAGCATTTAGTCAGAGGAACAAAGGGGACCCTCACTGCTTTCTCTGTACCTCTCCAAGCAGGATTTACAGGCTTGGCTGGCCTAAGGGTCACCAGTGACTCAAGTTCCTTTGACCTTCTAGATGAGAAATGAGAAGGGACTTCTCCAGCTCCCATCGCTCTGACCAAACCAGGGCTCATACAGAACCTTCTCGAGATGGAGTAGGGGCTGTGCCAGTCCCAGTTATTTTGGGATGCTATTCAGTGCAGCTTTACAGCTGACAAGAAAGGCGTTTTGACAACCGGCTCCGTTCCCAACCCCACGAGCTGCAGAAAAGCTCTGGCTTCCTCCACCCACGCATGCAAACTTGTTTTTTAGCCCACAAGGTAAACTAAAGATATAGTTAAAAGTACCAAGTGGCTGGAATACCCAGGGATGTGAGAATGAGCAGAGCTCACACAGTGATGATTTGAAACAAGCCTTGTGGCTTTTTAATAATGTGCCAAAGCAGTCTCAGTGGTGGGCCAGCAGGCACCATATTCCATCTTCTGTGAGAGAACCGGGCCCAGCAGGGCCCAGCTAATGCAGACAGCCCCTCCGCTCTGCTGGAGGAGACAGGCTCCGAGATGGCAATCAAGGCTTGATTTGCCAACACATTTCCAATGATTAAAATGTAATTAGCACAACTGAGTGCCTCCTCCCCAGCTAATTTTAATCCATGCTGTGACAGGCAGGCAGCCGGCTGTGCCTCGGCCCAGCAGCAGATGGAAGCAGAGGCAGCGGGAGAGGAAAACCATTTTGCGATGCGACTGTTCGCATCACGGAACCATCAGGGCGCTCGGCTCTTAGAAGGCCCTTGATGGCAGCACATCAAATTGGCGCTGTCATATCTGACCGTGGCAATGGCAGCCATCCTTCATGCTGTCCCAGAAGCACAGCAAGGCAATTTGCAGGCTTAACCCTTTGAGGTCTTAGCGGGAGACGAGGCTCCGGGAAGGAAGGCGCGCGCGGGGCGTTTGAGCGCCGTGTCCCTGGTAGTTCAGGGAGTGTTGTTTACGCTCTGTCATCTGCCTACGTTTGCTCATTTTTTCCAAGGAGGAGGTATTTTCCCAGAAGCGTCACGATAACCAGTTATTTCTTCCCATTAAGAGCAGAAGTGCAAATAATAAAAGGAACTACAGCTCAGAAATACCCTGATATGTCCCCACACAGCCAGTTTTGAGGAGCAGAGACAGGAGTGAGTTCCCAAAGCCGCTCTCGTGGGAGGGGAAGCAGGCGAGTCCTCTTCTTTAGGAGTGAGCTGGTTGCCCTTCACAGCCATTTGGTTTAGTTGAAGTGGGTCATTGTCTGTGGTGTTGGTAAATGCATAGAGTCCAGTACAGTTCGAGTCCTTTCAGATGGAAATTGCATAGAGTGTGTGGAGTTCAAGTCCTTCCAACTGGGAATTGCATGGACTCCTGTACAGCTCGAGTCCTTCCAGATGGGAATTGTGTAGAGTCCTGTACAGCTCGAGTCCTTCCAGCTGGGATTGTGTTCTGGTTATGTGGGGACAAACATATGTTCCTCTTGGGTAGTGTTAGCCTGCTGCTGCCGACTATTGGATCCAGTTTCAGTAGACAAAAAATGGGAGTTGTCTACTGTTCCTTTGTTGCTTTGCCATTGTAAGATTCTGCCCTGTGCTACTGTCACTGTGCTCTGTGTTTTGTTTGGTGTTTTCCAGTCCCTCTTTTTAGGAGAAAAGGTCAAAGTTGTGGGAAGGCAGGTTTTGTGGGGCAGGACAGGAGCTCGGAGGTGGGCACGTCCTGAGTGCAGCGCCCAGAGAGCACAGCCCTCACCTGCCTGCATTTTCTCACTGGTGCAATAGCAGTGAACCCCTTGCTCAGAGGGAGGACCTAAATTAAACAAGGTTTGTGCCTATGGACAAGAAATGATTTTGGGTGCTGTAAGTGTGTGGGGCGGGAAGAAACGCGTGCTTTTGAGCTCTCCTCTGTTGGGTGGGGACGAGAGGAGAGTCCTTGATAAACCCAATGCATGTATCAAAGTGTTCCTCAATTCAGAGTATCCCCTGGCATCTCTCTCTTGCATGTTAATAATTATTTTTAGAAGCTCTGAGGGAAAATGTAAGGCTGCCTTCTGTAATGCTTTATGAGAAACTGCTGTGTGTCCCCCCCCTTCCTCTGAAGGACCCCACTGGTACATTTTAGATTTTGTATTGAATTTCCCGTAGATCTCTCCCACATCTTTTTATGATAGCTGCCACGCAGGGTAGCTCTGCTGAATTTTCCTCCAAGATTAAATTGGTTGTTCAGATTCCTCTCATAGTCTTTTTATTTCTCCCCTCCCAACAGTCCTTTACATCCACACCGATGGCTCTGCATCATTCTCTTTCTTTTCCTGTATTTGTAAATCACAGTGTCCTCTTGTAGCAGACTTTTTTATTGATTACTCAAGAAAGGTGGTTGAGCTTAATAGCAAAGCTGAAATGAGTCTTGAAGAAGTGCTATTCCTGCAGCATGATAAAACTGAATCCTATGAACATGAATAAAACTCACCATACACAACAACATCAACACCAAACTCATTGTAAAAGCTGGCAGGGCCTGTTGTTCCTGGGAGATGGGAAAACCTCCTGGCTCCAGACTAAGCTCAGTGGCGTCCACAGCCCTTCAGGATTGTCCCAGCATGGAATGGGACTGGGCTGAATTGCTGGATCATAGCAGGTCAGCAGCATTAACGAGCAAACTGTGGATGTAAGAGTGGGACAATGTGGATGTTTAGGGATTTATAAATTCACATAATTTAAGGCAATGAGGGTGTGATCTGCTGTGACCTCCTGTCTAGCACAGGCCATATGATCTCCACTAATTAATTGTACTGCCTGGAGTACAGTAACTGTTGCTGAACGAGGGCACAAAATTTAGGCAAGGTTTTAATTTTTCATTACTGGGGTTTTTTTCAGTTAGAGAAAATCTGCCCTGTTTTTAAGTGAAGAATGATAAATTATTCCCCATTTTTAGAATATGCACTAGTTTGAATTTATCTGCTTTTTACCCATTGCATCTTGTTATTCACTTGCTTCTTAGACTGAAGATAAAGCCTACAGAGGGTTTTGTGGGGAGAGCATGTTTGAAATCTCAGAGCCTTCCTATTACTAAATTTTCAAAGGAGACAAGAATTGAACTTCCAATCTTTTGGCATCTGCAGTCTATAGAAGAGAGGGAGCCCCCACCTCTCTAAAACATCCCATGTGCAATTCCAAGGCTCTGTATTCAGGGGAATATCTCTGGAGGAAGCAATGAATTGCCATGTTCTACCTAATCCATCTCAAAACTGCAGAGCACAGGCTGAGCAGTTTAAAATTCCTTTCCAGATGCTGTACAGGATGCAGGTGCTTTGCTGGGATCATCCAGTCAGAAATCCAGTGTGAATTTTTGCCTCTGGGATAGTGGGGACCACAAAGATCAGAGACGTGAAGCTTCTGCTCCATCCAGACATCCCGAGGCCCCTCCTATTCCCAGACAGACTTGTTTTGCAATCCCTCCTGTGTCAGTATGTCCTTTCTTTCTTGACAGAAGGCTTAGTGAGAAGTCCTGTGTTTGACATTCAGAGTGTCTCCTGGCCCTGACGTGGGGTTCCCCTTTGGAAGAGATAATTCCTGACAGTGGGAAGCCTCGGTGCCATTGCAGCTGGAGAAGGAGCCCACGGGCAGTCTCAGTGATGCTCAGGCTGCTTTAGCTACAGCCCTGCTTCAGCACAGTTGTTGCTGGCAAAAATCTTGCATTTTGCAAGACTCTCCTAGACAGATAATTTTTTGAGCACTGTGCTAAAAGCCAGCTATTCAAAGCAATCCCTTGCCTTGGCTGTGCCAGGTAATTTGCCACTGCTGATAACAGCCATGGAGCCTGTGAGAGCATTTATGATACAGGAGCTTTGGTCACTTAGTCTGGGGGTAGGTTAATGCAGCAGTGAAAAAAACCCAACAAAACCAAACATTTTTTGTCTAGCCCTGCCAAGAGAGCATTGCTGGTCAACTGAGGGCCTGGTGTTCCACAGTGGATAATTCTACATGAAAATGACTCTTAAACAAGATGTTTGGGTCTTTTCCGAAGCTGCATCTGCAACTTCCTCACGAGGGGCAGAGGAGGGGCAGGACTGAGCTCTGCTCTGGGGGGACCAGGGACAGCAGCCAGGGAATGGCTGGAGCTGTGTCAGGGCAGGCTCAGGTTGGATCTCAGGCAAAGGTTCTTCCCCCAGAGGCTGGTTGGGCACTGCCCAGGCTCCCCAGGGCAGTGGGCACAGCCCCAAGGCTGCCAGAGCTCAGGGAGGGTTTGGCTGATCCTCTGGGGCACAGGGGGTGACTCTTGGGGCTGGGCCTGTGCAGGGCTGAGGGTTGGACTCCATGATCCTTGGGGGTCCCTTCCAACTTGGAATATTCTGTGATTCTGTGATTCTTCCATCTTTCTGCTCTGTATGTAGCCATGTCCTCGAGCACTGTGAATCCCAGTTTTGGAACAGAGCAGTACTGCAGAACAACATGGGAGCAGGAGCTTTTTCTCAGACCAGAGGAGGCACATGTGGGTTTATGGCTGGTTGCAGGAGGTCCTCAAGAAAAGAGAGCTGGAGGAAATCAGAAGTCACCCTTACTGGGCTGTTTGGATGTACCAAGGTGTCACTTCTGCCACTGCTTGTTAGTAAAAGGGGGGCTCCAGACATGGATGCCCTATTGGACAACGTCCCCCAGCTATCACAGGGAATCACAGAATGGTTTGGATTGGAAGGGACCTGAAAGTTCACCTCATTCCACCCCCTGCCATGGGCAGGGACACCTTCCACCAGCCCAGGTTGCTCTAAGCCTCGTCCAACCTGGCCTTGGACACTTCCAGGGATGGGGCAGCCACAGCTTCTCTGGGCAACCTGTTCAACCAGGCAGCTGCCAGTATTCTTACTTTTTCTCAGCCACTCCATTTGCATAACAAATGGCTGAGTTCAACTGATAGATCAGGGATATTATTCCTACCTCTAAATAGAGAAATGCAACTGCTGTTTTAAATTCATTTATTATAATTGCATCATTCTGGGAAAAAAAATAATGCATTCATTTCCCAATAAGAGATCACAGATTCCAAATTATAGAACTATGTAAGTCAAAAGGGAAATCTGAGCCAGGCAGGCCAAAGTGTGCCACTGTCTTTACAATTTATATTTACTTGCTCTACATTTAGAATAATCCTTCTCTTCCCCCAGGCCTAGCACAGACAATTTATCAATTTTACAAAAATGATAAAGGCAGCAATAAATAATAATAATAATAATATATAACAACTGTGCAAGTGATGAATTATAAAGCAGAGAGTGGAAAGGGGAATGAAACCACAGCACAGAAGCCAGTTTGCAGGGCTGAGTACACAGGCTGAGCTATTTTTCTGGCATTATGACAATGAGGAACATTTATGGGAGTTTGCAAACAGCTTAGAACACAAATCATTTTGTTTCAGGTTATATTTATAGGGCTTAGTTAAGGGTTTTTTAGTATCCATTAAAATCCAGTGTTCAGAGGTTTATAGCTCAGCTGTTAAGGTCTTATCCCTAAGGATCAATTGTTTTGTGTTGTTCGGGGAATTATTATTATCATTATTATTTATACAATTCAGTTTAACTTGTTTAGGTTAATGTGAAGATACAGAACTCAAAAGCTAGAGTTCTTGTTTGAGGAAGAAGATAAAAGGTGGCTTTTTGTTATTTATGTTTCGTTTCAGATGCGATTTCTGCAACTATTTTATCTTACCAATCAATTGAATCTCTCTTTGTGTGGGTTTCAGTAGCCATGTTGTGCTCAGAGTTGCTGCAGCCTGCAAAAGAGAGCAACCCCTGAGCGGTGTTATTGATGTTGTATTGCTGCTGCTCTCTGTTTGTTGCTCTAAGAGAAAAGAAAAATAATTTTCAGCTGAAATGATATAATTTTTCATAGGTCATGCGCTTTAGTTGGTAGAAGATGAGATCTATATTGAAAATAGTCATGGTGTGTCTAGGGCCTGATCCAAGTCTTAATGGTGTTTTCTTCTTCTTTGTTTCTTCCATTTACTAAGATTCTGTAAGAAAGATGCTGTATTATCCTGCACACTGTATAAACACACACAGTGAGAGTAACCAAATCCTAGGAATGTACCAGTTAATAGCCCAAAGAGATGAAAAGTAGAGGGGTTGACAGGAGAAGAGAGTTAGTGACTTGCCTGAGGTGATCCTGATAGCCAGTGACAGAGGTGGATCTCCTGAGTCCCAGCCCAGAGCTATCTTTCCTCCATCATCTTGCTTTTCAACCCACAGTGAAGTATTTTTGGTGAGAGGTGAGTCAGATCCAAAGAGTATTGCTGGATCACTCTCAGTTAGGTGGATATGGAGAGTTAAGGACCTGACATGTAGGAAAAAGGGCAAATAAGATATCTTATAGTTGTGTTTCATAAACAAACACAGGGGCAGTGAACTGTGTACCTTGAGAAAAAATATTTCAAATTCTTAAGTGCATCTCTCTGTGGAATTAATACCGTGGCTGTCCTTATTTAAATCATTTCCTGTCGTATCCACCTTCCTTTGTGGCAGTATTTCCCAGCTGTTTCTTGTTTAATTCTCAATATTCATGACATTAATTCTATTTAAGTCCTATGCTGTTATCTGAGACAAAATGTCAACATTTTATGACAAACTCCTGTATCCACTGCATAGAGTGTCCCCAAGGAACCTGTTTGCTGTGGCTGACTATCAATCTCTGATGGAAAACCTGATTGACACCAATAAAAGCTTGGTAGTTTTCATTTCCCCATTTAAAATGATCCAAACAGCTCAATAGCCATCTGAGATCTTTAGAGTGTTTTTAGCCTGTACATAATTCATCATCTCAATTATTGTGCTTTTTTAACTTCTAATTTTGGAATGTCAGAACTTCTCCATCAGGTCAATAGAGCATCCAGCTCTTTTTACCCTTTCCTCTCGTGGTGCAATCACACAGGACTCCAGGTTCCTTTTGGGCCCTGGAGAAGCATCTTTTCATCCTCTTTGCTTCCTGCCACAACCCTTTATATGGATTATTCTTTTTACTTGGCTGTATGAACTGTCAGCTCTGGACTGTCCAAGATCTGTGATACATGCAGGGGAAAACAAGTTGTTGCCTCCAACCTCTTGATTCTGCTTTCCAAGTTAACTCAGCCCTCACTTAGCTGTTGGGGTGGTTTTGTTTTTTGGTTTTTTTTTGTTTTTTTTTGGTTGTAATTTCTATTTCTGGCAGCGATGAAGAAAGGAAGAAACTCTCAGACCCCAGACTGTGAATGTAATGCTGACAGTAAGAAAAACATTTAAGAGGAGTCTCTGTGAGATACTGAGGTCAACATTTGGCCATCTGGCAGTTGGGAACAGCCATGTGTGAAGGCACGCCAGGCACCTGCTGAAGGCAGAGCTGCAGTAGCAAAGCCTTCAAAGATTTGCTGGTTGCTCTCAGCCATCGCATGGGTTTCATTTGTAGCTTCTCTTATCGAGCACAATTTCTAAATGAGGATGGTTGCTTCACTTTAAGGACGTACAAATGACTTGCCCTCACCTGTCAAGCATGATCCTTGTATTTTACCAGGCCCATTATGAACGCAATCTTTCTGTCGAAAATTTGCATACCTCCTTTCTTGAAAAGTAATGACAGCAATTTCTTTCCCTCCGCTCACTTTCTGAGTGTCTCATTTAGCAGCACCTGGGAAACCGACAGGCGCAGAGATGAGAAGTGAAAGAGAGCAGTTGATTAAATCATCATCAAGTCGGGCCTCAGAAAGTCAATTCTGCTTCCCGTCTGCAATGATATCCTTTTATCTTAAAGTAATGAGCTATGGCACTTTTGCATCCGGTAATGCGATAAGTTCTATTAGCATGTTCCATTTGCTTCACAAGCAAGGGCAAGTCATTTCAGCAAGCTCATATCACTGCAATCAAAGCAATTGGCTTCACAGGCAGAGAAGAAAGAGGAAAGGCTCAGGGTGATTTTTATGGATCACAACACAGTGGAAAAAATAGATTCTTGTATTATTTTAACCCGTAACATGCTTTGCTTCTTGTCCATCAAGATATTTTTATTTCATTAGCCTGTAAGTATCTGGAAGACTCAAATTCCAAACAGAACTCATGAGCTAAAACCAAGAGTTCTGAAAAATAGGAACCTTTTCTTATACAGATAACACTGGCTAGTGTAGTATTAGGCACTGACTTCATTAACCACTGATTAGTTTAAGTCTTTGCTATTGAATTGGTCCACCAGTATAAATGCACATTTGTATTATTATTTACTATTATTTATTTATTGAACCCTGACAAAGTACTCATGAGTTGAGAGGATGCTAAAAATGACATTACACACTGCAAATTGTCATCAGTTGAGAGGAGGCTAAAAATAACATGACACACTGCACGTTGCCTACAGCAAGCAAGGCAGGTAAGGAGGCAGCAAAAGTGCATTCTGAGTCCCAGAGCCAGAGGCATGGAGGCATTTTTTCATATGAGCATTGAGGAGCTGAGGCAGAGGCTTCATCCTTTTATTGCAACAGAGGAATGACTTCCTAAAATCAAGATTTGGGGGGATGTGGCCCTCAGTGCCTGGTGCCCAGCTGGTCTGGTGGGATTTGGGTGCCTGAGGTGCAGCAGGCACTGTCTGAGGGTGCTGAGCTGAGTAATGTGTGGTATCCTTAGTTTTCCAGTGGTACATCTGGAAAGCACATTTAATCCTCCACTGACAGTGGCGGGAGCATCATCCTGCTCTTTGGGGGTGGCTGGATGGGCCTGGAGCAGGTGTGGGAATGCTGGTTGGTGGCACTGTGAGGAAGCCACTGAGAGTGATAACTGGGGGGAAAGAAGTTGCACTTTCCCAAGAACTGCAGTCCCAGCTCAGTTTCCAGGGAGTAAAGAAAATGTGTTTCTTACAGGGCTGGATTCTCTCCATCCTTCTCCGGGACTGTGCCTGGAGGTGCCTGAGGATGCCAGTGACGTGTCCCTGGGGTGACACGGGGCCTGTGCAGCCAGGAGGGACAGAGGGGGACAGCTCTGTCCCTGGCAGCCCCCAGGCAGGTCCTGCTGCTCCCTGAGCCATGCCCCTGCCATTGACATACAGCCCCTAGCCTTCCCCTTCAGGTGATATCCCTGGAAATACAGGAGTCAACACAACGAAATCAAACCTCAGAATAGGACTTGTGTTTGGGTGTCTTTTTGGAGGGGAATCCCCCTTGGCTTTGCAAAGAAGCTCCCTGTGGCCTACCAGGAATATATGTGCCTCCCATCACTTCCCAAGGATATAAACACATCCTATAGAAGTATAAAGTCCATCATCTTTATCATGGATAGCAATTCAATTTTAATACTGAGAATATAATTCTTTTCTACCAAACCATTTTTTTGTTGATGGTAGAAGTAAAAGGAGCTGCTAATTGTGTCATTTTTCTATGTGAAACAATCATAAAAGTCCTGGGAGTGAAGAATTAAAAAGAGTTAGAGCTGAAAGGGGTTCTAAGTTCTGAAGTTTGTCAGTTTGTCATTGATGGAGAGATGGACAAGAATATTGTAAATGTCAGTGTGAACATGGCTGAGGTCTGAGTTTTCCCTCCCATTTTCTTCAGATTTCTGAAGGGGGCCAAGATAACTTCAGATGCCCAAGGCTGATATGCTTCATCTGAAGTGAAGTATTTTGGATAAAATGGAATTCAGATTAAAGGTCAACATTGCAATCTTTTGTCCAGACTAAGGTAATTTGTGCAAAATGGGACTTTTTGGTGAATAATCTGTAATTTTAGCTTTTGAGAAGGCAGACCTTAAACTTCTCAGACCATCTCTGTTTCAGAGTCATTCCTTACAGTGAATCACAGTGGATAATGGTGAGGAATTGCTAAGCAGACTGTGATGTTAACCAATTTGTGAGATGCTATATATAAGATTCCTTGGCAAGGAGCTCCATGCTGAATGCTACTTGCAGGCAGAGTCACAGACAGGAAGGAAAAAAGTGGAATTCTTGCTCTTAGTTTCTTTGTGACTCTGCCTGTCTCCATTTCATCAATTAGAAAATTGCCCATTTATTCCCTGTCTGTGTCTCCTTTCATCTAGGAGATGTTTTTTCTCCTTTTTTCTTGGAAGCAAAGGTCTAATTGTGTAGCTAAAATACCATCTTTGCCCTTTCCAGGGCTGTCAGTTTGTCATTGCTGGAGAGATGGACAAGAATATTGTAAATGTCAGTGTGAACATGGCTGAGGTCTGGGTTTTCCCTCATTTTCTTCAGATTTCTTTTCAGCAGACAGATGAGTAGAATCACTTTGTTCAGCGCTGGCGTTGCAGCAGCACTGACTCCTTTGGTGGCAATGATAAATGGCTCCAAGGTATGAAATAGCTGTTCCAGCAAAGTCCATTGAGCAGAATAGAGAACAATGCCCTCCTCAATGTCATTGTACATGAGATATTCAATGATTGCCACTTTTTGCACAAGAATGTGTTCAATCAGCAAAGTACAGAGAAATCCAGGGTGTTGCTTCAGCCTGAATGAGCTGGTGAGGTGGCACAGACCTTTACTCAGCTTGATTTGGACCAGGCTCTCTCAAGTTATTAAAATGGGCTCAAATTAGAGCTGCAGCCACATAGGGTGTCTGATTTTTGAATCGTGGCATTGGGATCAGGCTCATTCTGTGGGTGCAGTGGGGGATGTGCTGTGCATTTTAACTTTCTCCAGCTGGGGCAGGGGGTTGGGGAGGTGCAGCTGATCTTTAGCCTGATCTTCAGTTTTCCTTTTCTTCTGCAAAACTCCACAGCACTTATACCTCAAAGAGGAATTGGAAGGTTCTTTTTCCACTTCCCACTGCAGTCATGTGTGTGCATATTCCAGGCATCTGCTGCTTCCACAGCCCTGACCCACAGCAGGGGTTCAGGAGCTTCAAGCTGGGGCTGAAAGAAGAGCTTTATGTTTTGTTGGTAGAAAGAGCTCTTGAGTTTGTGTCTCCTCACCTGGGGCTGATTTCAGCAATAATTATTTGACTGCAGCACACCTATGAAAATGCAAGTTTCCTGGGTCATTGACTGTGATTAGCATTTCTTGAGCAGGAAGTTGCAGAAATACTGCCAGAGGAAGCTTGAACACTCGGCAGGTGTGTGTCAAGTGACGTGGTGGCTGGTGGCCACTTTGGTTCTCAAAGGGCTTAGAGCAGTTTAAGTGGTAACTATGGCCACTTTGTGCAAGTCACTCAGTCTGGTCTCGTTATTACCCCTGATTATGTAGAAACTGGGAGCAACCTTAATGTTTCCATATGTCCTGTAAGGTTTTGTTCTGTGGAACTAATTTTGGGCGAGCTTTCTTTGTCCTTTGCTTGGGTTTGGCTGGTAGTGCTGTAGGTCCTTTGGGAAAACTTTTGAGTCCCCTTTGGCCAATACAAGACTTTAAAATAGCTATTGTGCAGAATCACTGAGGGGCCTGTCAGGCTTTGGTCTGAAAAGATCTCACAGCATTTTGGGCCATGCACATTTGAGAAGTTGGCCATGGGTGCTGTGGGTGCTGTGGGTGCTCAGCAGTTCTGCTCCTCTGGCTTGACCTGAGCTGGGGGATGGACGAGGCAGTTTGGCTCTGGGCTCTTCTTTGGACATTTGGCTCTGGGCTCTTCTTTGGACATTTGGCTCTGGGCTCTTCTCAGGCCTGTGGTACCTGTGATCAGCCACAGCTTGTGTTCAGTGTGGAGACAGTGAACGCCTTGAGCCTGAGAATCAGAGCAAGAAGCCTCTGTTTGTTCAGGTGTAAAATGTGTCTGCAGCCTCCTTGTCCTGAGTTGTCACATTGTCACTCGCAGCTTCCGGTGGAGCGGGTGGCAGCTCTCCAAAAATCAGGTCATGCTATCTCCGAATGATAGTTTGGATTCCCAGTTATTTTCAGAGCATTCCAAGGCAGCTTGTGCACAGAGCCATGGTTTCCTGACACAAGACATGAGAGAGCACTGAAAAATGAGCTTTTTGTAATAGACACGAAATACTAAAACTCAGCCCGAAGCTGAGGCCACTACAAAGTATTTCCATCACTTCAGTTCCTAAACAGTCTGGTGCTCTGAGAACCACAAAGCACTTAAATCATTTTACTTCTTCCTGTGGCTCTGGGAGGTAGAGAAATGCTGGAGGAACTGAGGAATTGAGTGAGCAGGGCAGACTCGAGCCTTCAAATTGACCACTAATTCTGAATAATCAACTTCACAGTTTGTCAGCTTTGGTTTCCAGAATGTGTTCTCCAACTGTGAGGTTGCAGGAGATGGAAACACCTTGTGCTTTAGCACCTCTGGGGAGAACAGGCATCCAAAAATGTGAAGGAGCACATCAGAGCTTGGGACACTGGGGCTGTGTGTGAGTGCCTGCCTGTGGACTCTCAGGCCTGGGACGAACAGTTGCTCCAGTTCTGTTTCCAGGTTGGGTAGGAAACATCTTTCTTCTCTCTTTTTGGCATTACCCATGCACATAAATTGCCTGATTAGTGGATGTGCAGAACATGCCCATGCTGTGAGTATCCTGCACACAGACGTGGGTGGGTGCTGCACATAAACACAACCCCAGTGCAGTGCTTAGAGCCCTTTCCTCCTCTCCCTCCTTTTTTATTTCCCTCCAGCTTGTCCATAAAATGTTGCTGTTGGCCCAGGAAAGCGCTGCTGGACGGTGGGTCCTCCCTTGTGTCCAGCCCCTCTGGATGAGGGCAGTCACTGCCCAGTGCAGGGGCTGCTGCCGTGTCCACAGAGCCGGGCAGAGCTGTTTGCTGAGTGCATTTATTGCCTTTGCATAATTTATGGACTGGAGGGGTTTGACCATCATTCGTCTCTGCCAGAGGCTGGCACGGAGGGCTCTGGAGGCTGGAGCTGTAAATTGGATGGTGCACTCCTGCTGAGCTCACAGCAAAGTCCTCGGGTCAGTGTGGGAATTTAATACCAGGAATGGAAGTGTTTTCTCCGAGTGCCATGTGGGCTCTGAGCAGCAGAGACTGTTCTGGCAGCCACGGTGAGTGGCCAAATCACGGAGCTGTCAGTCACTGGGCACGTTGTGGAGGGAGCAGGAGCATTTTTAATCGGCTTGGCATCCGTGCTGCTTCCATAATGGACACCAGTAGGTCTCAGTCCTTCGCCATATGCTTAACTCTGGAGACAAGGTGCTTCTGGGTATAGCAGTAATTATTTGATGTGGAATTAAGTGGACCTTGAAATTAGAACTGGACTGTCGGAAAGCAGCAGGTTTAACACTTCGGTGGAAGCAGCTTCCCACCGACACCACTCTCTGCAGATCCACTCGGATTCAGGATGTTCCGTCGGCAAATTCAGATGTCAGTGCTGGCAAGCTCTCTGCTCCCCAGGTACCTCGGCGCTGCAGGGAACACAAAAACCTGAGCTTCTCCAAGCTTATGAGACGGGAAAAACTACAGCAGAGGAGAGATTCCTTAAAGCAGACAGAAAATGGGGGGAAAGGAGAGGCAGCAGAGCACCGTGAGCACAGCTGGGTCACAGGACACGTGCACATGAACACTGTGGCTAAAAGGGAATCATTCTGGCATGCTTAGGGATCCACTTTTTGCCCACTTTGTTTTGGATTCAGGTGTTATGATCAGGACTTAGAGTTTGCCTGGAAGGGACACAAGCAAATGAAGCAGTTGCTCCTGAGCTGCCTGGTTTGGGGATGGGCCTGTGCAGGGCTGAGGGCTGGACCCGATGATCCTTGTGGGTCCCTTCGAACTCAGGAGATTCTGTGATTCTGTGCTGTGATTTTCGTGGATGAAAATCCATGGGCAGGTTTGCTTTTTTTTGTAAATGTAGGGCCTTGCTCACCCTCACACCAAAACCTCATACAGGCAGTCATGATGAAGTCAAAATGCACAATATTTACAGGGTAAGGAATGAGTTCTTTATATCAAAACCATGCTGTTCTAGAAATGTGCAGTTTTCCTTCTGTCAGTTAAGTACACCCTTCACTTGTTTGAACATTGTGTTTTTCAAAGTTCAAGCTAAAATTGTCCCATATCTTCATGTTCTCTCTCATTTGTTTGCGACCAGAGTATTTAGGTACAACTAGTGCTATATAAATCATTTCAGCTATTAAAAAAATTTCACTTCCATTTCTATTTGGAATTAGCTGCATGAAGATTGTAATTTTATCCCATCTTAGCTTCATTTAAAATTAGTTGAAAAATACACAGAAATAGTTCCAGTTTTAATTTGTTAGTGTGTAGCTCAGTGGTGTGGGGAAGGTACCTTTTCACCCCCTGTTCTGATGAAGACAAGGAAAAAGGCCAGTGAAACAGAAAAGTTATAATTAAACAGCACATAGATGAGTTGATTTGTGCAAATCAAGTACATGTATTTGTGGGTGTATTTGGCTCTGTCTATTCACATCCCACTGTAGAGTTAACCTTTGGAATTCACAAAATATAACTAATTTCAAAGCAATTTGGTTGTCATATGAAAATACTCAAAGATGCATTAAATATGATATAAATACAGAAAGGGCTTAACTGAGGGCTGTAATAACCCAGCACAGTCAGCTGGTCCTGGGGCTCCTGTTCCTTGGAAACATCTGCAGTTAGATCTGCAGAGGTGTGAGTTCACCCTTGGGTGATACAGACAATTCAGTCCTCTGGAACCTAAAATTGTAGATTTAAACAAACCAAACCCACAGAATGAGGTGCAGTTACCCAGAACTGAGTGGGATGGATCAAACCTGTGGTTTTTCGAGTCCTATTTCCAGCACAGCTTTTGTTCTTCTAGCAAATGTAAATGTGTTTGGGGTTTCTGGTGCTTATCCCTAAGGAACCTTGACTGCTCTAGTCCTGCTCTATTTCTACTATAGTGAAAGTTATTAAAAAGTTGAGCAATGGCAGTTGATAATTATCAACCGTTTTGATAGTATTGATTTTAAATATCAATGCTGTTTTATAGCATTATAAGTGTTTACTGTTGGCGTGTTCTTGCTTCCCTGTGAGCTCTGAATTCTTTAGCTCAGCAGCAGTAAGCAAAGGCACAGGGTGAACCTTCCATGTGCTCCTGGAAAGGGGCAGCCTTGCAAATGCTACTCTTTGGGATGGGCAGATGTAGTGGTTTGGACCTTCTTTTCCCCAGAGGCCAAGAGAAGTGGTAGACCCCAAGGGGTGGAAACCCCTGGAAGTTTTGAAATTCTGCCCAATGGACGCTCCTGCAGAAATGTAAACATACCACAACCAGACCGGAAAAGAAGAGTTGTAGTTTTGGTTGTTGTAGGAGAGGTGGCCATGTTGTAGAGCCACGAGGTAGGGGCTCTGAGCCCCTTGGGGCCTCTGGCCCCCTCCCAGCCCCTGGCTGGGGGCTGCAGGGACCTGGAACAGCATAAAGCTAGGCTAGGTGCCTGTAGTTATGCCGGGAGATGTTTTCTCCATGGGCACAGAGCAGCAGCCGACGCTGACCAGAGAAACGGTGGCAGAGAGCCAGAGATAAGACCTGAACTGAAGGAGCAGCAGAAACAACATGCAGCACTGCAGAGAAGACTCCTGGAAAGGGAGAGAGAGAGAACCAGCAGCTGAGAGACAGAGTTTGGGGTAAGACTGTACCACACTCCCCCAAAACTCCCTTGAGACCCCTCTTGGAGAAGAGGGACATGGACTCCTATTTTGGAGAGCAGTTTTGGACATGCAGCACCAGAGAGAGAGAGGAGCTGAGAAGCTCAGAGCGTCCTGGAGCTGGATTGGGACGGCCAGATGGAATGTGGGGGGAGTTGACCTTGGCTCCCCCCCTCACACTGCTGCCACGGTGGCAGCCTGAGAGACAGGGCACAGAGGCCCTGCAAGAGATACCAGACCGTCACGAAGACCCCCCTGTGTCTCGTGATATGACGTGGTGAAACGACCTTGTCTGGGGTTACGAAGCCCACGGAAGACCCCTCGGTTGTGAGGCGATGGGGCCGAGAGAGGGGCTTGGATACCTCCCTCGTGGATGCTGGCAGAAAAGCCAGCCACAGCTGCTGCATGCATGAGAAGAAGAAACCTGCTGCCTTAGAAGATGCTGCTGCTTAAGGACTGGATGGGATCTGTCCTTCTTTCCCTCCTGGACTTTTATTTGGAGGGGAGAAGAGATCTGATCCATTGTAAATACATATGTCATGGTAGAGATAGTTGTGATCATGTGTATAATGTGATGTTATATTTATTTGTACAGTCATTGTAATATATTCCCTTTTCCCCACTTTGAGTCTGGTGTGTTTTGTCTGGAAAAACCCATCTCACATTAGGTTGAGATGTGGGAGGGGGAATGGAGCTAGGGAATTGGATGTTGGGGCTATCTCAAACCATGACAGCAGACCTGAGCCATGTCCACACCCTGCTGCCTGAGGAGCCTGTGGAGCCCATGGATTGGCAGTGTGGGGAGCACTGTCCATCAAAGCAAAGCAAACCAGTCCTCTGGGACTGTTTTAATTCTCCTCTGATCCAGCTTTGGAGTTAAACCTGCACCATCAGCTCCTGTGCCCGTGGACTGAACTGACAGAGGGTTTTGCAAATGGCTTTTGGTGTTTGCAGAGCAATGTGTTCATGATTCAAACATACAAATGTATCCTCTTCCACAGCAAGGGGGGCAAATTCCCTCCCATACAGTACCTGAGCTTGCTCCTGGAGGTGCCAGAGGTGATGCCCAACGTTTATGAGTTATCAGCTGTCTTGTTCACACAAATATTTCTTCTTTTTTTTTTTTTTTTTTTGCTGTAGCAAGTTTTTCTTACCTGTGCTTTTTCTCTTTTTGTGTTTCAGTGTGACAGCGACAGTGATCAAGAAGAAAAGGTAAGAAAGAAAATCAGTATGGGAGCAAAACTAATTTGTTGGATTTCTTGGATTCCCTTATTCCTCTTAATCTTTTACTTATTCAATGTTTCTTTTTGGACTGATCTAAAGCATCTCTGTACAAAGAAAATACGTTCTTTAATTTAAATTTGGAATAGACCTCCAAGGAAAGAGAATTCTAATGAATATTTTGGAGGCTGCACAATTCATCTTCAAGCATATTGATGCCTCAGTTTGTGTGGGTTGTTTATGAACAGCAGCCTCACTACCAACCCTTTCCATGGCTACATTTCCCCTTGGAAGTTGTAACAGCAACTGAAGCTGTTTGTAACCCTCACTTTTTCACTTTTTAACACTTATTTAACCACTGTTAGCACCTGTTTTGCTTCTCTGCAGGCAAGGGTCTGCAAATTCAAACTGAAGTGTTGTGGTTGACATATATATATATATATATATAAATATATAATTTTTTTAGAAACAACATTTGGAAACTGTACATTAAGTCAAGTGACACAACTTGCTGCTAATTTTACCTCCCTACTTTTGGGTTTCTAAGTGGGAAAAGGGAAGAATGTCATACTGAAAGAGTCAGGCAACTGTCTCCAATGCTGTTTATTGTTTAGCAGACTAATAGTATTGAAACACTGGTATCCGCACTGATGCATATTTTTATCCATTATTTTATGTTGTGAACAGACTAACCTTTCTTTGGCAAAACTGAAGTAATCATTGCAGAAAAACCGGTGCAATTTCTTTATTTCCAGGTTGGATTTTGTGGCTTTTATTTGTATGTTGAGCCTTAAGGGATGTTTTGATAATGTAATGACTTTTGCCTCCTCTTTCACTGGATAAATTGGGGTATGGAAGTCGGGGGAGGGTAAAATAATGTCAGAAAATATTGTTCCTATGATAATGTTGAATTGTTTAGAGTTTCATGAGTGGTTCTGTTAACTAGCTCCAAGGTAAGCCAAGAGATGACCATGCTGGTGTGCAGCTCATCCAACAGACAAATACAAATATGTTGTAAAATCTACAAGGAAACAATGAACACAGAAATCACCTTCCATGAATTTAATCAGTTTTCTACAGGATTTATGTAGCAGGAAGACAAGGAAATTCTCAAACCATTCTGTCTATAACCACCAAAGCTTTACCCTTCAGCTTTTCCAGTAATTTCCCAAGTAGAGGATTTTTTCCTCATGTTTCTTAATAATTTGCTAACTATTTTAAAGAACCACTGTTTACTTTGAACTGCAGTGATTTTCCTTGCATAAGGGAACTAATCACTGGAGTTAATCAGTGTGACAACAGAAAGGGGAGGTTTTGTTGGGTTTTTGCACAGAATATTAACCTGCACTTTTCGATATGAATTTTTAATGCATTACCATTACATTCCATCCTGTGAAGTGATTATTCATTTTCAGGATGTTCCTTATGCAGTGGAAGATGATAAACTGAATTTCAGCTCCTATGTTTATGGCACCCAGAACTAAAAGTGTAATTTCCTGTCTCTGCTGCATTTATGGAGCTGAACCTCTGGCTGCTTCAGTGAATTTTTCTCCTGCAGCACTCCTGTATAAAAAGGCAGAGAGGCAGCTTTTGGGGATGGTGGGGGGATGCTGGTTCAGGAGACTTTCCACTACACAACACAAGAGAAACTCAGGATTGTACCTCCCACAGAATATCTCTGCGGGCAGGATTTAAAATCCAGATGAGTATTTCATCTCTGTGATCTATATTTTGTCTTCCCCCAATGAAATGAGTTTAAGTGCAGATCCAAATATCCCTAATAATTTAGGGTTTTTCAAATCCCAGAACCAGACCCAGCTTTGAGCTCTGTAGCTCAGGCCCAGTTCTGACAGGCTCACTCTGGCATATTTATTCAGGCTGTGCTGGCAGCCCAGGCAAAGATCTAAAGGCCTTGTTCTGCTGTTAATTTGAATTCAGCATATGTAGCCTGTTATAAAATGCGAGACATCATCATTTGAGCAGGTCAAGCATATTCAGATGAAGACAAATGGTGCTTATTTGATTTTCTTAAAATCAGGAAATGAAAAAAGTGCTCTCTGGAGAAATCATGTTCTGCCTGACTTAGATGATAGACCAAGGCATGTACCCCAGATAAGAACAGGCGCTCGTCGCTGGGTTTTATCTCTGAAGGACGGTGGGGACTGTCAGCTCGCTGACATGTGCATTATCCATGTCATTTTAAACAAAGTGACCTGTAGAAAAGTGCACTCTGCCGTGACGTGATAATGGGCTGTTGGATGACAGGTAAAGTACACACTATAAAGGAGGCTGTGCGTTATTCCTTTGTTTAACTGACAAGTAGAAACTTCTTTTCCTCAGACAGGCAGGATCTTTTAGATCTCTTTCAATAGGGCCCAGAAGATTTTTCGAATTCCTGCTCGAAATAAAATAACATTTTTTAGGATGAAAAATTCCCATGAGCACAATGCCCTGGGAGAAGTGAGGGCGCCAGATCTCTGTGCGAGAGGTTGATTGTTTCATGAATAGTGCCCAACATCCCCAGTTTCCATTAGGAACCAGGGGAGCTGAGGGTGCTCAGCAGGACTAGAAATTTGAAGATCCTTGACCCAAATGTCTTATATCATGGTGAAGGTATTGGCCTCCAGCTGTGGAGCTGCTCTAACAGAGAATTGTCAAGTTGCTCTTGGTCAGACCTCGCTCGGTGTATCTTGAGGATTGTGGAGCCTGGAATGTTTCCAGGAAGAGATCTATTTTTCTTTAGGACTATCTCTTGCGGATTTTGCTACCCTGTAGTATACAGAATATAGGGTATGTTGCTGCAAAGGAATTCTGTACTTGGTCTTCCAAAAATGCAAAGGAAGCAATTTTGCTTCTTTTAGGATTTTTGAGGGCAAACTCACACTGATCCTTCTAGGAGATCTATGAGAGGTAGAAGTGATGCATGACAGCTGCATATTCCTTCTAGAATAAATAAGACCTGGCATCCAGAAAGACAGACCAGTGCCTTTGAATAAAAATAGGCAGGTTGGTCTGATGAAAGGTGTGGGAGAGATCGAGGGGCTGAAAGATGAGTGGGTTCAGGTCTGACTGGGTGGACCACTGTGAAGTAGGAGAATGCAGGAAGGAGCAGGATGTGGGAGGCTGAGGAGCAGATGGATAGTGAGTGGTGGCAGAGTAGGAAAGGCAGTGTCTCCTAGGCTGGCAATATTACTTTTTTCCGCACTCGAATGTGCCCCTCTGTGGCTGTGTAAGTCACGTTGAGATCTGATCTCTGTTAGGTGATGGCTGTGCCTCCAGTCCATCTTCCAGAGCCACTAATTGGGAGCCAATAGACAGAGGCACTTTCTGTCTGTGTCTGCCCTCACATGAGACATTTCTCCAGAGATTTCTCAGGAAGAAGAAACAAGGATATTTAATTGAAAAAATGATGCAGCCCCCACACAGCAGTACTGTAGCTAAGGCTGTGTCAGCATCTCAATTTTAAATGACATGGTTTGGGTGGATAATTTGTCTATTTATATAGATTCATGCTCCTTCACTTCAGTTTGACACACAGGACTGGACTGGAGCACTCAAAGTAGGCATTTTGCTCTCCTGTTGCTAAAAAGCCTGAAGAGGCAGCAGGTGTGTCTGTGGGAGAAGAGTGTACTTGGAAGACTTGCATCAGAGTGAGAAGCACTAATTCTTAGAGAGATGTCATTTTCCATCCTGGGATCCTTTCAGCAAATGCCACTGGGATTTCTCACTGAATCAGAAAAAAGTATGGATCCCAGGGGGACTCCGATTTTCTCCATTAAAAAGT
The DNA here is from genome assembly GCF_003945595.2 of Pipra filicauda. Classification (NCBI taxonomy): domain Eukaryota; kingdom Metazoa; phylum Chordata; class Aves; order Passeriformes; family Pipridae; genus Pipra; species Pipra filicauda. The sequence goes on along the minus strand of NW_024104512.1, from coordinate 548,288 downwards.
CTGTCAGTCTCATTCTTTGAGCAGGTCTCCAGAGCTGATAATCTAAAATTAGGGCAAGCTATTGCACAGCTAACAAATTTAAGTGCAACTGTATTATCTTTTGATATCTTGATACAATCTTTAAGATTATACCCATGGTAATTAATACAATATTAAAAGCATAAGTGCAAACACATAATTCATCTTCTGGAAATCAAAGGAAATCTTGTTTGGAAAAGACATACAAAGAGCTTTGATAAGGAAGTCAAATGCTAAAGATGAGGTAAGGAATGAGGTACTGTTTTGTTCTCTGTCTCTACCATTTCCTCTCACCACTCTGTTTAATTAGACTGATTTTAAAATTAAAGGCTCAATCTGAGGCACTTTAGATATTTTTCACTTCTTAGGAAAATGCTTCGTTGATCCAGGGTTTGCAGTGTTCCCAGGCCTGATTCAAGAGGAGAGACCTTCTCCTTGCTGGAGTTGTATCCAACTTTGATGCAGAACTTAAAAAAATTACTGCAACTGAGGATTTAATTCTGGGTGTATTTTAGGAGTACCCAATTGGTTTATGAGGCTCTTGAATGCCATTAAAATGTGGTCTTCCAGGGCCCAGCAGAGTCTGGCTGGTGATGGCTCAGCCCAAGCACTGCCTGGTGTTCCTGCTGAAATGGGCTTTCCTTTGGGTGGGCTTGGTGTAGAATGGAAAGGGAGGACAGAGGCTGGTCAAACCAGTGGCTAAATTTGCAAAGTCTTGGCATATGGTCAGAGAGGGGAAGAATAACAAAGCTCCCCCAACCTGGGAGGGGATTAGGATGAGTGGGTGCTGTGCTTGCCAAGAAGCCTGTGCTGGTGGGAGCCTGTGCTGGTGTATTGCTTGTCAGGCTTCATTATTTTTCTCTTTGAAAGAAAATTTTCTTCTTTGAAGAGAAAAACATTGTGCCACTGAAAGCACCATGAGATCTGAAGAATGATATTTTCTGAATCAGGCTATTTTTAATGATAATGCTGATCTATTTGATTGCTTGTAAACCAGCTATGAAGCAAAGATTATGGCCTGGGAAATACCAGCTATGCCCAGGGAAAAGGGATGGCTATTTGTGTGTATCTACATACACACCAGAGCTTCCTACCTGCACCCTCTGTATGTTCCTGCAGTGCTTTTGGTCAGTTATTTTGAGTATGGACTTTGGAGAGATGTTTTGGAGTAGTATTTGGGCAGATGTGTGTCCCCCCCAGTTCATTACACTGTATTTCAGTGTTTGGTAGTTAAATATCCACTCATACAAGTGTTTATATGTTTATGTGTGGTTTTGTATAGTTGCTTTTGAATGTGTTTCTAGATATGTTAAAAAAAACCCACAGTTTTTAGCCCAACTTTACGAACTAAACTTGTTTAGGTAACAATAAATGCTCTGCTTTATCTATTCTAAGAGGAATTTAGGGAGGGCCTGCTTAAACCTTTCAGTACCACAGAATAAATGCAAAGTTTGTTGGTCATGAACTTCATGAGCCATTTCCTCCTGCCCAGCAGATCTGCAGCGTCCTGCCTAGTTGTTTCTGTGCTAAATTTACAAAGCATGATGTTTAGCTGAGCTGGCCCGCGGGGCTGAGGCTGCTCTGTGTTCCCTTCCCTGCAAAAGGTGTGCGGGACACACCAAATTGTCCTTTCTTGGGCAACAGAAAGAACCCAGAGCAACCCCACCACAAACTGTGCTGCAAAACAGAAGACCAAATTAAGCAGCTGCTTTGCAGAGGGCTGTGTTCTGTGGATTCTGCAAAAGCTTTGTCATAAATGGATTAAATGGTGATGAAATTGCTTTGTGCCCTCATCTATTACACAGGACTGCATTTATAGACGAGTGCAATCCACTCCCATGTTGGGGATTTTTTAGTAGGATGCTTGGAAACAAAACTGTATTTGGGATATTTGGGATAATTTTTCCTCACCCCTGGGAGGAATGAGAGAAGGGAAGGGTTTGAGTAGCACTTGAGGGGTAAAATGCCCCCCTGGATGGTGCCAGGGCTGCAGCAGAAGGACAGCTGGGAGCCAGCTACATTTATACATGGCCACCACCATGGCCATACAGTGATATAGGAATATCTGCACTCTTCTTACTGCTTAAAACTCAACCAGGGCTTCAGTTTGCTGTTTATGCGCTGCTGATGTTTAAATAATAAATTATAATTTACCTAGTCTGAAAAATTTTGGTCATAAAGGGAACTCTGAGCATTTATTGAGCTGTTGAAAGAAGGACATGTCATCAGAGCTGGGTTTTTTTTCATCCCATTCTTCAAACTCAAATATAGGAAGATGGGGGTGATTTTTAGAGGAAAACTTCAAAATGAGAAGTGTGTCACCTCCAGTCTAGTAAGACAGCCTGAGAAATTAGTGTGTGGCCTTAGGTTGTGTGAGACATTCCCTGGCTCTCCCAGCCAGGGAGCAGAAAGGATGTAGCCTTGGGAAACCAGTGGAAAGGAGCCTCCATGGGGTTGCAAGGTCCTGAGGCTCAGGAAGGGGATTGACTTCAACATGGGGGTGGGATTTTGTGTGGGAGCTCTGGGAGTATTCATGATGGGAGACTGCCCTCCCCAGCCTGCACCTCCCTGGGGCTTTACGGGGCTGGTTATGGCTGGTACAGAAAGGCTGAGTAGCTGTCAGGCCATTCAGCCCCCTCATGCACTGGACTCTGGGAAGGGCAAAGGGATTAGTCATGAGAAATCTGGACTCTTGAAAAAACTCCTTGGGTGGTGGGTACCAACCACCATGTTTAGCAAACATGGGGAAACAGTGGCTGAGATTTTAATTGGTTACTTCAGGTCATGGGATACTGCTGTCTGACTGTTTGGCATATATTTATTTTGGCTAAGGATAGGATTAGAGAAATCATTTCTCAGTGCTATTCCTAAAACTGTTTCTGCAAAGCCAGGATGTTTCCCATCAGGGCGATTTATGCTGCATATTTGTACAGGTGTTGTCTTTTTAACTCTGGAAAATGCAGCACCTTAAACTTGCCCCAAGGGTGAAAGATCACCCAGACTTTATATGCTATCGAGGCTCAGGCAATCAGGAAGTATTTCTTACTGTTTAAGGCCCATTAGGAGGAAAGATAAGGCTCCTTTTTATTCATTTGATGTGCCACACGGAGGGTCCCCACAGCTAGAGTGGTAATAAAACTGGGGCTGAGCGTGTTTGTTGTAAAAGATGATGTGTTTGGCACCGAGGGGAGGGAACACGTTGTTTACAGGCGTGGGACGAGCTCTGGAGGCCCCGTTTGTCCCATCCTTTGTCATCTCTGTCACTCGGCACCACGCTGTCAGAGGTAACCTATCTCCTCCCTCCCCTGCCCTCTCCCCCTCCCCCTGCCCTGCTCCCCTTTCCCTTTTTTTTTTTTCTTTTTTTTTTTTTTGGTGCCCATTTTGTGTAGAAAATTTGTATTTACTTTGGGAGTGTAATTTGTTCCTCCTGGATAATGTGACCCTTAGCGGAGCTGGATCATGGGTTAGTTGAAGTGATATTTTCCGCTAATGGTAGTCGTACATCATTGCTGTCAGCTCGGGTTAGGAGGCAAGCACATTACAGCTCCATTTTACCTCTGCAGGCATCTGGGATTATTTGCCATAACTGAGTATGACATGACCACACTACAGAGTGCATTAAAATTTTACTGGCTTCCCAGGCAAGTTCCCTGGCTCCAGCCTGCCTTCAGGCAGCCGTAATGATGGATACCTCTGAGGTCCTGACTTCCTGCACCAAGGATACTCAATGTCAATGGCCCAAACAGGTTTTGCTCTCCCCAGGGCTTTAGCCCAGCTTCTGGCAGTTGAGTAAACAATCAAGAAGTGGAACACGGGGAGGGGAGGTTGGCACCGATGCCCCCACGTTCCTCCGAGGGCACCCAGCGCCTTGGAACTTCTGACACTGTCACATCAGCATCTTAAGATGCTGCTCAGCCATCAGGGCCTAAAAAGTGTCATTTGCAGGCTGCAATTAAAAAAAAAAAATTAAAATCACTGTATGAAAATTAAAATTGATAGCAAAAGCATCCAGGATTCAGGAATGATACGTGTTGAATGTGTAACAGGCAGGGACCACGATGCATAGCCAATATGGAACATGCAAATGCACCAAATGCTGATGTTAGAAGTGTATGCTCCTGTTGCAGTCTATTTTATGCTCTATGTTTATATGCAGAGTCATACTTACACCTGTAGCTATATCCAATATTTTAAATTCTTATTATTTTTATATAGACAATTACTGTTCTCCTACAGAATCTTAGAATACCAGCTATAGCACATCTACATGTATATTATTTTGCAGCACGTGTTTTCATGTATACACATGCCTACTATGAAAAACATACACATTACTTTCATTCAACATGTCTGTTTATAGAGATTGCATTATTTGCAGTGTGTCTGTGGGTATAGATTGACATTCAAAATTAGAGGTGTAGCCATACAGAGAAGTGTGTCTTGAGGAAACTTGGGGGAGAGGTTAAATTGAATATAGTAGTGGTTTCAAATGCTTCTTGAAAAAGTATAATATATACCCCACGATAATTTTATTGCAGCCTCCTGGTGGTTTTATAAATACCTACAACACAGATCTGCGCTGCCCACAAGCTCTCCTCCCCACAGCAGCACTAAGATCTATAATAATTTCAGGCAAAAGGTACATAATTATAGAGAGTATTTCTGTAAGCTAAGCAGGGATTGTGTGTGTGTGAAATCCTCCAAGTTGTTCTCCTCTGTCCTTATTCTGCTGTTGTGTGAATTAGCAAATGGAGGAGGAATGAAAAAAAGATCAGTTTTTTTTATTTAGCTTTTTTTGTTTGTCTTTTGAAGTGCTTAACTGCATTTATATTCACAGTGAGGTGAGAAAAGTTATGGGGCTGAGCAGCTTCTTGGGGTAAGATTTTCTGGGTTCACAGAATCATGGAATGGTTTGTGATGGAAGGGGCCTCAAAGACCATCCAGTTCCAATTCCCCAAAGTCTCCCTGAATCCTTTCCCTGTTAAATCCTGCCATCTGATGTGCACTCTGCTTTTTCTGGAGCGTCCAAGGCCAGGTTGGACAGGGCTTGGAGCAACCTGGCCTAGTGGAAGGTGTGGAATGGCAGGGGTGGAATGAGATGATATTTAAAGTCCTTTCCAACCCAAACCTTTCTGTGTTCCTGTGATCCAGGGCCAAGTTTCGGGATGTGATCTTGATTTCATTTTGTTTTGGTATAGGGCATTGCTGGCAATAAATATTCCAATCCTAATTGCAAAACTTAGAGCCAAACTTTACTAGGCCCAAGAGTTTTATCTGTGCCCAGATTGCAGGATTTGATTCTCGGTAGGGGAGGAGAGAGGAAGAAGAGATTAAAGACTAAAGCTGGTGATGTGCTCAGTGCTGTACAAGGAACAGAAGAGACAGTTTCAGGCATCTCTAAGGATAACATGCAAATTCCTAAAGCCTTCCCAGCAGCTTAGATCACAGCAAGAAAGACTTTCCAAATGATAGATAGCTTTGCTTGTTCACTTTATAGTGTTACATCTCTTTTTTTATATGTAGCAAAACTTTTATCAAAGTGATTCCGTGAAGGTTGTACGTGGGAATGCCAGGTAAGATTTTCCTTTTAGGTGCCACTGGTGCAGCATGAGTAAAATCACAGTGTGGTTTTCTGATCTTGCAGGTAACAAGTTGTGATTTCAAGTCAGTGAAGATATAAGTGTGTGTCTGTGTGTGTGCACACAGTGCTTATGCCCACATGCTCTGTCTATCCTGAAATCCAGGAAAAAGTTGTCCCACATGACGTGAGTTTTAAACTTAATTTAGAGTGTTCAAACTGAGATTCTGTTATTTTGCCCAAGCGCCTGTAAACCCTCCACACGAAAGTGAGATGAGATATCCTGAAAGGAAATCTGTGTCCAGAAACCTGCTGGCCCAATTCCTGTGATCACTACAACTCTGTGGAGACACTGTAGGTTAGATATCAGCTTTATAGGTGTGTTTTGGGAGCAGCTATTAATGAGTGTGCACTCAGTATGTATGGTCTGTGTGTATGGAGACATCCAGAAACTCAATCTGTGGATCTTGGAGTTTGGCCATGTCCAAACATATCCAGGTTATACAAAGTGTTTCTTTAAGGACTATATGTTATTCAAGTATAATATTCATATACACTTTATGCTATTGAGTAACATCTGTTTTTCATAACAAATCAGGTTTTATAATCATGTGTGAGGCATGCTCCCCATTCCTGGATGTCTGTTCTCACTTTTCCTTGAAAAGAAAAAGTCTTGGGCTTGAGAACTGAGAAGGTGAGACATTTCTTTGGAGGTTTCTTTAGAAAGAGAAGAAAAAAAAATATAGAATGAAGTTATGGTAATTATTTCATGTTTTTAAGAGTCTTGGAGGCCACAACACGTGTAACCATCTCAGGTTTCTCACAAACATATCCAAGGACAGGCTGAAAACAAGGAGACAGGAAATTAAATGCATGCACCAATGGATTGAGAAGGATTCCAGCAAGGACTGGGTTGGGTTTCTACATTCTGTTCTCCATCTGGCTCAGCACTACTCAGGGTATTGTGGGCTTGGAAGTGGTATAATACAGCTACTGTGTATCTTGGATTCCAGAAATTCCCCCTAAAGGGTACAAGTGAAGAGACTGACACATGGTTTGAATTAGGGTTGGGCCTGCAGGTACCAGCAGAGTAAGGGTCTTTCTGGTCTTTCATCTTCCTGTTAATCCAGAGTAGGTTTGGCACAACCTGCCCCTCCCTCTTTCCTCACAGCCTCAGGAGCCAAGAGAACACCTTCTCCCAAAGGCTCTGCCTGTGCCTGGTCTGCCACCCACCAGTGACCGCCTGGTTTCTCTGCTGGAAGGAGAAGCCTCCAGGCTGTAGTGCAGGTAGAGATGTCCTGAGAGTCAAGGAGTTGTAGTTTTAAGAAAAGCAGAAGTGCAGTGCGTTGGCAGTGCTCACAGCAAAGGGGTGCCTCACCCCAGCTGGTGTGTTTGTCACTCCGTGTGCCAGGTGGAATCATCTCGGAAGGACATCCCACGTGAAAACAGGAAAAGGTCAGGACACGTTTAGCTGTCGGCTGGCCGGGCTCTTCCAGGCACACCATGAGCTGGCTCCTGGTCTGCACAGTGGGATCTACTGGGGGAGCTGAGAACGTGGAGGGATTGGCTCGAGGTGAACCTGACATGCTTTGCATTGGAAATGAAAGTCAAACTGTGTGTGCTGACTCTCGCAAGCCTTTCTCTGACCTCTGTGAAAAGTCTGGAGTCACGCACAGTCATTACAAAGATGCCTGCTTTGTAATTTTCTTATAGTAAGAAGCACCAAGAAGACCTTTCTGCCTTTAAAAATTGCCTGGGCTTTCTAATTCATGCTGATATCTCCTTTGAAAATGCACCACTGAATTTCTGGGCTTCACAGGCTGCCTCAGCATCCCATTTCAGCTGACTCTGGCCAGGCAGACAATATTAAACAAGGTTGTTCATTCATAACAAAAGCATCCTAATTGAGTTACATTATTACATTAACTGTAGCAATCAGATTGAACCAAATCACTGAGTGATAATGTCATTTTCCAGAGTATCATTTGTAGAAACCAGTTGTCCTGTAAGATGCAATAACTTACTTAATCCTGTAGAGTTTATGGTGACTTATGTATCATATCAAATTCCTTACTTTCAGGGAAAAACCGAGCAGTTAATGCATGGTTGTGAATGGGCAAGTGATGAATTTACAGAGAAACATTCAGCAGGTCCCAGACAAACTGAAGAATGAGTGATAGCCTATAACAACCTCAGAGAAAGGGACGGGCATGACATGAAACATTTTCAAACTGTGAACTTCTGCCAACACATGGGTGGCACAGTTTGTTTCAGGGGGTTGATGGATGGCTGCTTTATTGGCTCAGGGTTGCCCACTGAGCACAAATTCTCAGCCAGAGACTGAGAAGGAGGATAGAGAAGTTGATTTTGAAGTGTACATGGCAAGTGTTTACAAGTAACCTCATTTGGAAAATGTAATTTCTGTCGGTGTTCCTGTGTGCCACCAGGACTTAGGGGGGATTCCTCTTGTTAATGCATTTCCAGATTTGGTTTGGTTTGGTTTTGTGAAATCATGGTGGCTACAGAAGAGGAGGAGAGGGGTCAGTTCAGAGCAGAGGAATAAGATTTGGGACAGGACAGGTCAGCCCCAGTCAGGTGTGACTGGGGAGGCAAAATTCCCTTCGGGGAGGGGAGCACTGGGAACATTCAACCTCCTCAGGTAATAGAGTCCTCTTCCATCCAGTGCCCTGCTTTGTTGCTGTCAAGCACAAAGTATTTAAACTCTCAATAATTCATTTCTCTCAGGCCTCAGTGCAGCAGCACATGAGTGTGTGACCCTTCTTCCCTCTGTGGGACAGAAAACCTTGTGGCTGCAGCCCCTGGGGGTGCCCGGCACGGGCTGAGGGGTGTTACATCACCTCCGAGTTTTAAAACCCTCCTGATTTCAAGTCTACTTGTTCACAGGAACTAACAGCCTTGGCTAAGGCCCTGTAAAACACTTCCAGTCCCTCCACTGCAGGGAGCTGAGGAGGTGGAAGTGCTGCCAGCCCTGCTCCTGCTCACACTGCCGGGGTCACTTTGCCGGTGGTGTCGGTGCTGAGCAGGATCAGGCTCAGGGGGCACTGCAGGGACAGTCACTCAAGGCTGCTGTTTTCAATATGGTAGAAATCCAAAGAGTCTTGTACTCCCAGGAAAATACACACATGCTGGAAGATCAACATTTGTGCTTGTAATGTGTCATCCAAAATACAATGGAAGAGAGGCTCCATCAGACTTCCATAGGATCCCTGAGGTGCTTTTGTTTCTCTTTCCTGGTCCAAGAAGAACAGCAGTCCTGACCTTACTCCTTACATGATCTTTGGGGCTACACTTTAGCATAAACATAAGGTTCAAGACAAGAGACATTCAGCAACAGAAGCCTGAAATCCAAGTGATATTGTACTTCTTCTGTATTTTTTATGCTTCTTGCTGCAGCCCTCAGAAACCCCTCCCACATTGGGTTCCTAGGGACCTATGCACAGTGCAGACAGAGAAGAACCATCCTTGTCTCCCAGATCTTTTGATATAAATAAATGAGATTGTGTGAATTGAAGGGGGACTTAAATACAAAGGAATAAAATCATACAATCACAGAATGGTTTGGGTTGGAAGGGACATTAAAGATCATCTCGTTCCAACCCCCTCATATATATCATTCGTGTCAGTGGCAGATCTAGGAAATACATCTCCCAGATCCCATGCCTAGCATTCAGAGTTTTGCTTTGTTTTCTTATTTCTTAGTTTAGTGGCTCCTAATGGTGGTTTGTGCATTGCTTTTGATCCAGGGGGCCTCAGAGCAGCCTGTGGACAGTCTGTGGTGCATCACTGCCCTTGAGTGCCAATGGAACAGGTTGTGTAAGGGGCATTTTGAAGACCATTGTTCCAGAGATCTTTCAGGATCCTCTGATGCTACTTGCTGTCATCCCCAGCAAGTGTTCTCTGAAGTAGAAGTTGGAGACTGCATTGCAGGGACTGTCAGGTTTGCATGTGGGTCTGACAGACCTCAGTAAGACTGGTGGCATTTTAAGATTCACCCCTTAAAATCCAGTGTTGCTTCACATTTCTTCTGATGTGAGGGGTGCCTGAACCTGCAATTCTTTGCCCAGTGTGTAATTTCTGGGGGTCTTGGGGCAGGAAAGTGAGAGGTGACCTCTTTGCACTGTGCATTCCTGGGGGATCAGATGATGGGACAACTGTGGCATTTGCTAAGTTTCTTTTCTGTGCATGATTTATATGTACAGTTACAAAATACTTATTTAAATTAATGATTTTTTTTAAGTAATTTAATGCTTGTTTTTGTTAATGGGAAACCTGACTAAAGAGCTTTCAGTTAGCTGCTGCAGTAAATCCTGACACATCCCTGCTACTTCCTGTGGTAGCATTCATCAGAATGGACTCACTGGCTACTAATGCAGATGCTGCATGTAATTCAGTATAAATTTTTATTGTAATTTACCATTAATTAGTGTCCACTTTTTCTAAAGTGTTAAATGACACCAAAAAATCCATAGGGAATAGGGGTCGACAGACACTAGGGAAAATAGAATGGTTTGGATTGGAAGGGACTTAAAGATCCTCTAGTTCCCACTCGTGCTTCAAAGCTCAAAATGGCCACAGTGCCATAGGGACACATGTCTAGTGGTGTTTCTTTATGTATTTCTTTAAACACAGGTGTTATATGGACTGGTTTCCTTTGTAGATTTAGGGTTGGGGCCTGTGTCATTGGGGCTGTGCTGTGGGGTGGATTGTACTGCTCTAGAAAAGGAGAAAAGCTGATGCTTTGGGCTCCTGGGAGAGGTAGAAAAATCAGTGTACTTCATGACTCCATGAAAACAGGCTGAGGGGGCTGAGCTGAGCAGTTGTTAGGTTTTTTTTCCAATAGGAATGAAGGACTGAAGTTGAAAATGCTCTTTACTGTGCTCTTTTTTGCAGGGAAACGGCATATTTTTCTAGAAGTTCATTCTTATTCATAAGGCTATTTTCTGTATATAAATTCACTAAGGCTAAGTCAAAACTTCCCATAACCATATTGCTCCATATATAATCTGTTTACTGTGGCATTTGCCATACCAAGTAAACACATTAAAGAAAAATACATAGAATACATAGAAAAATACATAGAAAATTAATAGATGAGCAGGAACCAAGTCACACTTCAGTAGTGTGTTAAGGATATTTTGTGAGTAAACAGTAAATCCTAGAACCAAAGCACCCCTGTAAAACATCCACTTTAAAATGAAGCTTTTCAGTTAAAAACATGAAGCAATGGGAAACAGAGAGAATAACGAGCCGGAGCTGGAAGTGAACAAGAGTAAACGCTTCAATTCACATTGAAATGATTTCTCCTGCCTGGTGTAATTTAACCTGCCCACACTGCTAAACTTCTGTGTTCCACAGTTCTGTCAGACTGTCAGGAGGAATGAAAAACCTTCTTGAAGCCTCAGCCTCTATTACACAGGGAGAACATTCCAGGCAGTGTTTCCTTGTACAGTTTTTAAGATTTTTAGCTTGGTCTCTCAAGTATGAAGAATACCCTCCTTCATGACCCCAGCCTCTTGTTAGCTGATAGATGAAATCTTTTCTTAAGCTCAGTCCCTTGTCTATTATGTTTGCAGAATTCAAGGTTTCTCTTTAAGCTTCCTGGCTTACTGCCAGAAGTCCCTGGCTTTGTTATCCAAAGAAATTGCCTTTTTATTAACAGGAAGTGGATCTCTGAAATGGCAAAGGTGCCAATCTGCTTCCAGGTGAGGGAGAACAATTTTATAGGTGTGATCTCATACTTTCACCTCTGCCAATAACTACAAACAGAATGGCAAAAACTGTTGTAGTGGTTGGGGCTTTTTGTTTGTCTGGTTTTTAATTTGGAAAGCTGGGATATAGCATAAAAGCAAAATACAGACTGTAGTCATCTCTGTGTTTTCCATGTTCTTTTAATCTCAAATGTCTGTTATCAACCTATAAACTGTAGTCTGCACACCCAGGAAAAATACACATCAAAGCAAGCTGGGTTTTGGCTTCAATCTCCCCTGAAGAATTTGTGCTGTAAAACAAACTCATTTTACACGTACACCTCAGCTAAATTGTGTTCTGGAACACTTGAGCAGAGAGGGCTGTATGAGCTGAGTACTGTAGAAGGAGTATTGTCTGTGCCATCCAGGCTGGAATCTGGCCATTGCAATAGCTCAGCTGGCCAGGTAAGTTGTGGATCATCGCTAATCTCTCTGTGTCACCCCAGATAGTTTTACCTCTGCCATCTAAGTGAAGTAAATCAATGAAATGAGGCTTACTGGAGATTCTCATTTAAGAACTTCAGTGCTTTTTCATGTGACTGCTTACTCAGGACTCAGCAGCAGAAAAAGATTCCAGGCCACAGCTAATCAGACAAGTGATCCCATTTACCTGAGATATCAAGAACTGGTTAGGAAGAGATTTCTCTAGCAGGAGGCATTTGTGCTTATCTGTAGATATTGTTAAAGCCTTTTTTCTCTTTTAGATAATGACCAGCTACTACACTTTTCTAGATTTCAGTAAATGTGGTGAATAACTGAGGGGGGATGGAAATAATTAATTTTGATACCAATTGAGAACCAGTTGTGGCGACAGATACTTTATTTCACCTTCTTGAAGAAATGACTGTGTAATAATATTACTAAGCACATTTTCACAAGTGCAGGAATACCAATTCACATTAGTGAGAGAGCTGAAAGGAGAAAGGCAGTATGTTTAGCAATAAGCCATCATAGGGTTCTTTAACTGATTGCTGCCTACAGGACTTGGATAAATTTCTAAGGACATGAAGAACAATGAAACAGTGAAGCAGGAAAAGCAGGATTCAAGAGAAAGCACATTTTGAAGAGCTATTTAATTAGTTTCTTTAATTAGTTACAGATTCATATTCTAGTGTGTGTGATTTCCCACCACCACAAAAGCCTAATGAAAGATTCCCGTGTCAGATGCTCCTTCCCCCACTGCAGAGTGTCTTATTTCAAAATCTACAGTAAGTACCATGACATTCCCTCCTTTCTTTTGCTAATATTGACCTTGTGAGGGGCTACACTTGCAGTTGTTATAAATCAGTCCAACACTGATTACTACTGAGCTTTCTTGATTTGCATCAGCTAAGGCTCTTGCCTGGGTGCATCCTCTGAGCATGAAAAGAAGACAGAAGTCAGTGCTAGATGGAGCTGACCCTTTCCTTTAATTTGCAGTCAGTGGAGGAGCTCCTGAAATCTGAATTGCCAGGGCTGTGTCATTTGTGTCCCTTGGACAACCATAGTTCAGGTCACACTGCCAGGCTTCCTGGATAAAACCTTGTTGAAAACCCGGGCATGTTTGTTCTCACTCCGTTTTTATATCTGGGATTAAAAATTATCTCAGTGCCCTTGCTCAAGTGTCAGGACAGTTAACAGGGAAGAGGCTGTGATGGGCAGGAGAAGTAAGACCTGCAGTCCATCTCATGAACTGCACTTCTCCCTGGCAGACCAAACCTCTTCTGATCTTGCTCCTGACAAATCCAGCATCTTACCTCTTCTTGCAAATTTTAACATGAATCACTTGTAGTCTAAAAGGCTAAAAGAAGGTGATGGGAGTGTAACCACTGTGGTCTGTCATAATAAGGACTATGCTACGGCAAATTCATCTGCAGTTGGGTTTGTGTGTATCTTTTGATATTCAGTACGAGCCAGATCTCGTGTGATGGCCTCCCAGAAACGTGGGATCCTTTGTGGGTTTGTTACTTTGTGTTAAGCATTTCCCAGGAGTGTTGAAATGCTTAATGCTGAGATATCTTTGTGGCTTTTCAGCTCAGTGTTCTGATTGTGAAGACGTGAAGGGAAGAAATGATTGGGAGGATTCGTCACCTGGTTTCATTTGAACAATTGCTTTTCCCCCTTGGTCAGATGTGGGACAGAACAGGAATCACCTAAATGTAGATAGATTGCAGTAACACATGACAGTTCTTTATTGGTTTCCATTACCTATGCTGCTCATTTCCCAAGAGGAAAGAGCAGCTAATACTGTATATTTTTAACATAAACCAAAGGGAAGGATAAGCCAGTGCATATGAAAGGATGGCTCTTTATTCTCCATATGCACTGAATTGAATTGCAATTTCCTCCTTTCATTTTCTCTTGGTTCTCTGCGTGGCAGAGTGGCCAGGTGTGTTTGTAGTTCTTCACCAGCAGATGATCACTTGAAGCCCACCGGTAATGAGTGGACACACGTTGTGCAGTGACAGGGTTTTCAGGCACAGCTCTGCTAATGAATTGATGGTGCTGCATAAAGGCTGGGGGCAGCCAGGCCTCCTCTGGGCTGGGGAACTTTTGCATGCTTCCATTTTAGCTCACTGCAAACCCCTTCTGTCTCTGCAGTAGGTATTTCACACCTTTATTTAGATGTTTCGTTGAGTCTTCTCATTGTGTTCATACATATATTCAAGATCTGTGTGTCTGAGGAGCTCACAGCCAGTGCTGGGGTATTGTCCTCCAGTGTGTGAATGGTGCTTTCCCTTTGCAGAGACCAAGACTAGTCTTCTCCCTTGTGCAATAGTGCAGATCAGTACCAGGTGGGGAAAACAGAGCATTTGGGAGAGGTTTTCAGATGTGCAAGAAAGTAGACATGGTCCCAGTGAAGGAGGTCAGCTGTCTTCTGTGCCTTTCTGTCTGCTTTTCTGCTCTCTCTCCTTTTCTCTTTCTCCTTTCCTCCCTCTCTCCTTCTCCTCCCCCTTAATGGATTTTCTGGCTGTTTCTTTGAATAAAAAATTAATAATGGGAAAAGCTTGTAGCTGGTCCCTGGGGTAGAATAGTGGCTAAGGATGTAAAAGAATGATTTGAACAAACAGTCTCAGGAGGATAAATGAAGTGCTATGAGTTCTGTAAGTAAAGGAAAATATATATAACTGAAAATATTTGCCTAGTTAAGCAACTTCTATAATAAAACTTAAGCCATAGTGTTAGCAGCTTGGAATGGATTTTTAAACCCAGCCAGACAATCTAGGAGACTATATTTAATTTTCTTAATAGGCATACAATGTTTAGATGTCCAAATCACATGAATTCCAAAGGACAAGATCTGTAGGTGGCATTTGGATGCCTGGAGATGTAAATAGGCTTCTTACGGGAATTTTAGAAGGGAATAAGCAAATCAGGCAGCCAACTAGTTTTGTTTTTAATAGGAATTGCATACCCAACATGCTTTTTAAGCCTCCTCCTTCCTGCAGGGATTTACCTTCTCTAGCACAAGACAATTTGAAAATGATACTTGGAAGTGTAAGTCACTTTGCTTACAGAAAATGTACCCCTGATTTCCCAATAGCTGTTCTGACAACCTGAAAACTGGAAAGCATGTGTCCACTTCTCTGATACAGGTCATGTGTGGCTGCTTGAAACACTGGCCAAGCACCAGCCCCTGTGCCAGCCCTCCCTGCCAGACTGCCATTCCCTGTTCCAGGCTCTGGAAAACAACCCATAGAGCTCAACCAGCAAAGGCTGGGCTGGCTTACATTGAACAGGCATTAAATAAGGAACTACTTGGACTTTCCTAGGCTGCTACATGCTGCTATTCATAATGCATTGCTGTAGAAAACTTCTGATTTAAATGTAAAATCTGGAAATGGGATGAGTTTGTGCTGCCCCGCGCTCTGGGTGGATCCTTCTCGCTCATGTTCAAATGGGGACCTCCCTGGCATGTTCTGGTGACCTCAGCAAAGCCTTCTGCCAAACTCCAATAAACCCCAGCCACCTCCAAGCCCCGATGACTGATAATCTTGGAAGTGGCAGTTAATTGGTGAGAACGAGCCTCGGCAAGGCAGGAGCAGGGCCCTTCCCCAGCCCTCCTCTGCCTGTGCACTCTGGGCACTGAGGGAGGGAGCACCCCACCCTCTGCTTCCTTTTATTCCTCTGTTTGTAAAGTAATTAATCTCATTCTGCTGAGACAAAATTTTTCTATTAAAGGGAAAAAAAACCACCTTCAGTCAAAACAACATTTGGGGGAGTGAAGGAGGGAGGGAGAGAGGAGTCCTCCTCACAGTTTGTTAATTGGTTCTTTCACCTGACAGTAGTTTGTGTCAATTAACTTGATACTCAGTGAAAGTGAAATTAATCCACCTGGGTCAAAAGCAGCTATTAATTTTTAATCAAAACAAAATGCTCACTCGACAGATTTGTAGCTCCACTTAGAATAAACAAGATACGCATGAGATGGAATGTGCCACAGGCTCCGCTCCACGGAGATGCTCCTGGGGATAATTTCCTTCTCTCCTGCAAAGGGCAGAGGTGAGGCAACTCAGCTGCTAATGACAGTTGTCTTCCAAAGAGGCTGTTTCCCTGGTGTATGTTTTCCCTGTCCCCAGGGTGTTTCACCCCTGGAAATCAAACCCTTCTCAGGGTAGATCTGGGTGCCCTCTGTGCAGCAGGGCCCGTGGAGGGGCTGGGGCTGTGAGATACCAGACACAGAGACTGAGGGGAGACCTCACTGCAGTTCCAATTCCTGGGCAGGGGCAGAGGAGGGACAGGCACTGAGCTCTGCTCTGGGGGGACCAGGGACAGCAGCCAGGGAATGGCTGGAGCTGTGTCAGGGCAGGCTCAGGTTGGATCTCAGCCAAAGGTTCTTCCCCCAGAGGCTGGTTGGGCACTGCCCAGGCTCCCCAGGGCAGTGGGCACAGCCCCAAGGCTGCCAGAGCTCAGGGAGGGTTTGGCTGATCCTCTGGGGCACAGGGGGTGACTCTTGGGGCTGGGCCTGTGCAGGGCTGAGGGTTGGACTGGATGGTCCTTGGGGGTCCCTCAGCATATTCTGTGATTTTGTGATCCCTTGCCCTGGTAGATTCAGGCCGCCCCTCCCTCTCACTGCCTTCTGTGATATACCCAGACACAGTCAGGTTCCTCCTCTCCTCCCCATGTCACACTGGTACCCCTGGGTACAAGTGTGCCAGGGTGTGCATCCCGCACGGCCTCTGCTCTGTGGCCTCTGTTTGCAGGGAGAAGATGTCTCTCTCATTGATAGGTGTCTGCTGGGAGCAGGAAGCAAAAAGCTGTCCCAGGATTTCTTCTGTCCTTTTCACTAAAACAATGAAGGCAAAAATCTCATGGAAATTGTTTGTTTTTCAAAGACCCATGATGCTCCAGGTGGCTGGCTGGCCATCCTGTTCAGAGTAATCTAAAATGTAGGCACAGGCAAAAACTTCTGATTTAAGCTTGGTTTTGTGTATGACTTGCATCGGGATTAGATGTCAGACCTAGCACTTATTCCGTGACTCACAGCATCCTAGAATGTCCTGAGTTGGAAGGAACTACAAGGATCACTCAGTCCAACCCCTGGCCCTGCACAGACACCTCAACAATCCCACCCTGTCCCTGAGCGTGTTGTCCAAACAGTCCTGGAGCTCTGTCAGCCTTGGTGCTGTGCTCACTGCCCTGGGGAGGCTGTTCAGTGCCCAACCACCCTCTGGGGGAACCATTTCCTAATATCCAACCGGAACCTCCCCTGACACAGCTCCAGCTGTTCCCTTGGGTCCTGTCACTGCTCACAGAGAGCAGAGGTCGGAGCTGCCCCTCAGGAGGAAGCTGCAGACCCCAGTGAGGTGTGACCTCAGTCTCCTCCAGTTCAGGTGATGAGCTGAAGGAAGTTGAGGTGAAATATGCTTGAGGTATGTACAGAAAAGTCACTTTCCAAATCTCTGAAAGTGGTTTAAAAAATTCCTCTTTTCTCCTTTCTGTCTCTTCCTCCTGAAAGCTTCAATCTCTGTGAGACTCTAAGGGAATAAAATAGGAACCCCCCCCCCCACACTTTTCTCCATACTGAGCTCTCACAGGGCTCTGAAGAGCAGATTATTTGGGTCATGCAAAAGGTGATGAAGTAAGTGCAACCTGAGGGGCAGAGCTGGGGTCCTGCTGACACCCATATGTCGTGTGTGGCACAGGGACCAGCAGAGAGGAAGCACTCTCTTGTTTGTACCTGTGGTGCTAAGGCCAAAGGTATTTGAAAAAACATCTCTTGACATCTGATTTTTAGAAGAAATGCTCTGTTATGAGCCCTGTTAGGCCCTGACTCTGAAGAGTGCCACAGATGCCCACATCCACTGGGACATCTTGCAGGTGCAGCTTGCCAGGTGAATCCAAAGGGGCCATAGTGGGGCAGCTCCATCACCTGCCACCCGCACTTGGAGAAGCTGATTATCACTCTCCAGCCAGCACAGCACAGCCCAGCTCTTCTGGAGATGACAGATGGAAGATTAATAATGAACTGGGAATAAACTGCTCCTCACAAGGTCCAGGAGGAGATTCCCACGAGAACTCTGCGTCTGCTCCTCTGTGGTAGGAGCTGTGTGTGGGATTTTTCCCTGCCCTGAAGCACTGGCTTGCACCACATGGTGGGTGCTGGGCAGAGAACCAGCTCTCTGGTGACTGACCTGGTCCAGAGGAGGAGCTGGCAGTGGTTGGCATCAACAAGCACTATGAGACCTTAAATGAGGAGGGGTAAATCCCACTGCACCCTGCAGTGCCTTACTCCTGCTGTGAAGCAGCTCCCTCAAACACCCACACTCACAGCTCTTCTCACTTTCTCATTACTTTGTAGACAATAAAAGCAAAATATTACCTGTTGGTTGTCAAGGTATCAAGCCCTAGAGGGGATTTTTTTCCCCTATTTTTTTTCTTTCCCCAAGTTAGTATCATGTCTTGGGATTTTTAGACACTAATTGGATTTTTTTTATTTTTTATTTTTTTTACTACTGCAAGTATTCTTATGTGAGGTGAACCTGTCTGCATACCAGAGTGCTGGGGGCAATTTATACCTCTGCAACTTATTACCTGCTCTCACATGGATTTGGCCATTGCATTGATCACTAGTACATCACTGTCCTTGGTGCAGGGGGAGCCTGATCTCATACGTGACACTGCTCTTTCAGGTGTTTCTCCTTCCAATGTTGTAATTAAAGTAGATCTGACCTGTGTGCTGGAGTTAATAGATATTTTTATTACACATGCTCGAAGACATAAAATGGTTGCTAGTCCTTCCTTCTCTTCCACCTGTGTCTGTCTGGTCCACTTAGGATTGCCTAGAGAATGTGTAACCTGGATTATTGTTGGGATTTTAGCAGGAAAGAATATATTCTCCAGTGACAGGGAAAGGCAAGTGAGTGAATAAGGAGTGACAGCCTCCTCCAACAGGCAGTGTCACATATGCAGAGGATATTAATAGGCAATGGGAGACAAGGATGTGGTTCAGAGCATGGAGGGGCTGTGTCTGTTGTACATTAGCATCAGTAGTAGTAGAATTAATAATAATATCAACTTTATACAACCAGACCAATCAGCTGGAACTTGCCACTGCCCTTGATGTTCTCATGGAAGGTGCCACAAAACCTGCAGTGAGCACAAACCACCTGGCACTCCTCATTCCAGAGAGGGGATTTGCAGCAGCAAAGGGACCAGAAGGCTCAAGCTGGGACATCCCATGTGTGCTTCATCCAAAGGGATACTACCAAGTGCTTCTGGAGCATTCCTGAATCCACTTCTCTCCCGTGTGCTTTGCAGGCTGATTCTGCCTCACCAGCACTGGGGGAGGATGGCCTCAGCTGCTCTGTTCGTGTGGCACAGAGGGTAACAAGCCCCAGAGGCTGCTCTGCATCTCACCCTGTGTTACTGGCCTTCAGCCATCCTTTCTTCTCAATCTTTTTTTATTATTATTATTATTTTTTAATCATTTCTGGAGCAAAGTGTGAGGCTGGTAAACAGTGTGCTTCTCTGACAAGTAAAAGCGTACATTTCTGATGATTTATTTGCATCTCCTGTAAATAGGTAATCCTTTTTTCCCTTTCAAGGTGACGTAATTTAGTTACAGGGAGATTAGGGAGCTTATCTGAACTCAGAGAGGAAGTTTGGTGTTCTGAGGCTTAAACCTTCATAATCAGAAATGTTGCTTCCTCCTGGCAGTCCCTCAGCTTATAAGCAGGAGCAAAGCCCAGCAACAGCCACGTCAGGCACTCAAACCAATATCAGGCATCCACAGAACAAATCTGTACCCCAGTCTAATAATATCTGTAATGACTTGGATGCAGGGTATGGCTGGGGATTAATGACTAACTGGCATTAATGGGCCCCAGATCATCAACTGCCTCTCTGTCTGTCATTAATCCCCAGGAAACAGCCTCTGCTGAAACGACCACTGCTTAATTAGAACATGGTTGGCCAGTTGCAGCACAGCACTGTCTGTGGCTTTTGGGGGAATAAAGGGAATAAAGTGGCTTTATGAACCTGTTGAGGATCAAATGGATCTTCTTACATCTCCAGGATGTCTGCATGTGCCTAGAGACAGAGTCCATCCTCAGAGATAGGCTTGATGGTGGATTGGCTGAACTCTGTCTCTTCATCCTTGGACTCTTTTTCTGCCTCAGAACAATCCTTATTTGATTTCAAGGCAGATAATTCTTCATTCCTTTAGAGCTGCTGGTAAGATCTGAATGACAGTGAACTGTATTTTCTCAGAGATGGTAAAAGTGTGTTTTTAATGGAAAATACCAGGTTTAAGTCACCTCATTTACTGTGGTGCAATAGCACGGACTCTTCCCTCTTTCCATATTTCATGTTTGTTCATTGCATTTTTCTTGCTAGTCTAGAGCCACAAGGGAAATACATTTCACCTGTAGTTTTCTGAAAAGAATAAAAGGGATTTAATCCTCTCCTAGTTTGGATAAAACTCCATGTGATCTTCCCTTACCTTAACATATGGAAAAGAAAACTCCTTTATTTTCAGAAGTCTTTGGCCACTGTTCATGCAGGCCTCCGTCTGAAGGAGATACTGGGTTATTCCTTCCTCTCCATCAGCCAGGACAGTAGCAATATTAATCCTTCATTATGTCCCCAAATAGCACAAGCCTAGTTGTACATGCTCAAAATGGGATCTGAAGCCCAGTGAAATCTTTCTTTTCAGTGGGTTTGGATCAGGACCTGGAAGTACTTGGATATCACAAATCAAGCTCCACTGTTTCCTCCCCTCTGTGCTGGGTGTAAGGTTTGTGCTGTCCATGGGATTTGTTGTAATTAAGTTCACTCTTCCTGACCCCAGGCTGATCCCATGCTTTGATATAGTTTGAGGGCCTTGGTACACAGGCCTGTGCTCCTCTGCTTCCCATTATCCATCAATAGTGTTTGATGCCAAAACAGAGGGGGAAGACAAGCTTTTTCCACAGTTTCCTGTGAAATACTTCACATTTAGATGTCTTCAGAATATACTACACACACATACCACTTTTATAAGACCAATATAACACTTTACAAAGTTTTATGAATTCCAGGATGTAACCAGAGTACTCATTAGCCTGTTTTGGATAAGCCCTAATGGCCTGGCCCCGGAGCTGCATATTTAGCAAATCCCTGTGCTGTTTATGAGCAGTACTTGTGCCCAGGTCGTGGAGAACGGAGCACAGTCAGTCTCCACACACTCTCTCCACTGATATGTCTGCCCAGTTCAACCTAGTTAAAATTTTAGGAGCAGTAAATGGGGAAATCATGAGGGCGAGGTGGTATTTTAATCAGTGTTTCCAGGCTCATTGGATCTCTCATCACCCGTTATTCCCTAAATGATTTCCACAAGGGTACAACCCCACAGCTGCCAGGACAGCAACGAGTTGGAACCTGCACCACGTGTCTGTGGCAGGAGGTGATGGAAAGTGGTCACAGGACAGTCTGGTGCTGCCTTCCCTGCTGTCATCCACAAATCCTTTGCACTGCTGGGAACTGGGAATGCATTTGAGAGCCACTCGTGTCACGGCGGCGACACCTCTTGTGAAGCACACAAATATTTGGGAGTTTTATTTAAAGACCCGTAGGCTCCCTGGAAAAAGAAATGTGCACAGGTTGAGTGAAAGGTGTAAAACAAGGACACCAGAGGTCACTTGCTTTATTTTGTGCATCCCACACTGTCATTGGAGGAACCACACAAGCTTTATTCAGATTTTGTTTGAGTTTGGTTGGAGTTGTGGTGTGCAACACCCCATTGCATGGAAATGAGTAGGTGTATTTATAAATCTGTAAGTTACTTTTCAGGAAATATTAAGCATTTTTATAAAGATCCTTAGAACTAAACTTCATCTGTAGAAAATTGCCTCATGCTGTGACTTTTTCACTGAGAATTTGAGTCCATTATCTACCTATGAAGCAGTTAGGAGATATGAATTCAATGTCTGTAATATAGCTTTTAATTTTTATGGAAAGAACCGGTAGCAGATGCTGCAGGGCAGGACTTCACAACATGTTCCCTGCTCTTGTGTAGCACTTAAGCCAGAGTATGGAGCTTTTGTCTTCCAAGGACAGGAGTAGGGTATGGTTGAAGCTCTTTCAGTGCAGAGCCAAAAGGGAGTCTGAGCACCACTAAAATGCTGTTTCCACCAGGGTTCTGAGGTTGAATCTGTATTTAAACAGTGTGGAGATGCTGTGCTGCTCCTGTGGCACCCAAGAGAAATCCACCCAAATGGAAACAGGCCATAAATAGCTTCTTGATGACTTTATCCTTTCTGCATCCTGGCCTATGGAACAATCCTTACTCCATTCACCTTTTTTCTTTCATGTCTTACCACCCATGTCTTCATTAGAGGTAACAGGGAGAAAATCCATGATATTTTGCTTTGAGATTAGACCCTGAGATTAGCTCAGCTGGTCAGAGCATGGTGCTAAAAATGCCAAGGTTGTAGGTTCAGTTCCAGAATGTGCTATTTGCTTAAGTTGGACTTGGTGATCTTTGTGGGTCCCTTCCAACTCAGAATATTCTGTGATTGATGACTGAGAAAGCAGAAATGTGTGAATGCAAACAAGGCTTAAAATAGGAAAACCATAAAAGAAAACTCTATTTTTCAGCTCAGTTGGTTAGAGAAAGGTGCTAATGACACCAAGGTCACAGCTTCCATCCCCAGACAGACCATTCACTCAAGAATTGGACTCAGTGATCCTCATGGGTCCCTCCCAGCTCAGAATATTCTGAGACTGTGTGAGATAATCAGGTCTGTGAGCATTTTGTCTTCCCACTTGGAACTGTGGCACTATGGTTGTTACACAGGGAATCTCAGTCCCCTTCTCCCAGACTTCACACTGATGCTGTGGGAGACTCTGCCTGCTTGGCAGTGCTTTCCTTCAGCTGAGAGTGGGAAATCCTTGAGCAGCTGGATAATTTTGTGGAGCATCTTGAGTCTCACAGTCTGGGACTGTGATTGATATTTGAGGTGGGCTCAGGTGTGAGACACAAGCCCACCTGACAAAGGGTGGATCTGGTTACCATTGCATTGGCCTCTCTCTGTAGCTCACATTTTAGGGCAGAGAGCTGTAATATTTAGCCCACAGATCATTGCAATCAGATCTATATTTGACCAGCTAAAGCACTGTGTCCTAGCAGGCAATAGAAAGCAGTTTAATCCATTTATATTGATGTAGCCACAAGAATAAAGCATCTACAAGTACCCTGGGATTAGTTGATATTCTAGAAGCAGCCTCTTTCACCAGTTTATCTGTGTTTCAGTCACACAGAAGTGGATCCTAGCTGGGAGACAGAATTCTGCTACCCAGAATAATATCTCAATTCCTAGTGAAGGACACTGTGGTTTTTGCAAGCTCTTTGGGATGAGTTCTATAAGAACTTTACACTGGCTGCAGCAGAATAGGACTGGAAACTCAAACTCTTCCAGTGCCAATCACTGTCAAAATGGTGTTTTCTTTATTCCTTTTTTTTTAATCTGTATATAATCAACAGCTTTTTGCATCGATCTTTCTGAACTGAGACAGTACACATAGACTTTTAACATCTTTCATTTTCAGCATTGCTGGCACATTGTAATGTGGTATTTCATTCACTTGTGTCCTATTTTCTTCTTTATCAGTGCCTCAACAATGATATCAACCTATTATAAGAATGACAAAAGCTGAAATTAAAAAAATATTCTAAAGCTGTCTTCTGGATAAATAAAAGGATAATAGGCATTAACTATGTAAAATAAAGAATATTTCCTTTTTGAATCCCAGATGTTTTGGGCATGTGTGAGCTTTTGTTCAGGTTGTGGAGCAGCTGATATAGTAAGAGTCCTTTTTCAGAGCCAGAGTTCATAGGTCCAATTGCTCTATAAAGAATAAATAAAAGTAATATAGCATTTAGGACCTGAGTAGCTGTTGTGAAAGATCTGACAGATCTTTCATCCTTTTTGGAGTGCAGTTTGGGTTAGATGCACATTTGAAATTTTTTACAATATTCAGGAGTCACATACTTTTGCTGTTGTCCTTAAAAAAAATAGATATTCAAATCCAAGTGGAAAAAACCTAATTTTTATTTGTTTGGGATTTTCCTAGATATGGCTTTGGCATGTTTCAGTAAAGGGAGTAATTTACACCAAGGCCCCTCATCTCCATTTCCTCACCTTTCCTCCCCCAGAAAACCCAAACCCTTTACTCTGCAGCCCCCAGTGCCTAAAAAGAAATGTTTGTGGCTTAAGGGATAAGATCCTACCAGAAAACAGCGCAATAACTCTTCCCTAACTCAGTCCACTTCTCCAGCCACTGTCAATTACTCATATGAAAACCAATTTTAAGTGTATTCTTCAAGGTTAAATTCCCCTGAACCCACTGGACTGCTGCCAGGGGCTGTGAACCCTTCATGCAGGTCACCCAGTATCTGAATCTTCTGTTGCAAATCATTGCTCTCCCCATTACTCCTTTGGCATGTACCTGATTTGGTTGACATTTCCATAATTAATTTATAACAGCAATAACCCTGAGATAAGCCTATTTATAGATTTGTGCAAGCTGTATAAGTCTATAGATAAAATCTTGCTTCATTAGCATATTTAAAGTACTTGGGAGACTCTTGCCTGATAGTGTAGTTGGTGTGATTATCAAATTATACAACGAAAAGCTCGAGTGTTTAATGTGCATTCAGTGCCTAAGAGCTGGTTTCCACTTGAGATCACAAGGGTAATTCAGGGGACAGAAACGCCGTCCTGGCTGTTGACCCAAGGAGTTGTGTGTAGTGCCAGGCACTGTGTGGCTGGGGAAGGCAATTCCTCTTTTTCAGATATTTCCTTTCAGTAAATTTATGAATTCTTTGCATCCAATTCTCTGCAGCTATTTTTCTCCTTCTGTCATTGACACCAGTGCAAAGTCAAGGGTAAAATAATGCCGAATCACAAATATACTCATTCAGCTCTCCCAGGTGTAAAAGTTATTTTATGGTTTGCATGCAAGAAAGGATTTTATTGTGTGCGTTTTTTTCTCTAAATCATCTACAATATCTACTTCTTTTTTTCTTTTTTTTTTTTTTTTTTTTTTAACAAAGTGGGATTGTCTTTCCAAAAGTCACAGACAATGTGCATGTGAAAGAATGGTTTGTCTTTGTCTACATTGTGCAGGGGGGAACTTCCCAGAGTACCCAGGCAGGATGAGTGAGACAGAAGAAATACAGGCTGTGGCAGCAGCATGGAAATGATACTCAGTTTGACAGTTAAGATAAAGCATAGAAAGGGCAAAATAAGTGAGGCGAGCGGTGGCTTTTTAAAAATATGACAGAGTTTGTGTCATGGCTCGACACTGAAATACACCCTGATGAGTTCCTCCTGACAGAGGCATTCCTGGGATATTTTGCCACAACCCACAGCCTTGCAGGAAGATCTCAGTCCCTCAGAGGCTGTGCTGAGATGGAGATCAGAGGCCTTGTGTCCTCCTGGGCGGGGAGCAGGCTGGGGCCTCTGGTGCTGTGAGCTGTGCTCGGGGTGATTGATGGAGAGTCATCCCCTGTCCAGCTGCACAGGTAATTGCAGTCCTGCAGCTGCCTGTGCTGCAGAGCCGTGCTTGTTACGGACCTGAAGATATTTAATTTGTAAACACTTAATAAAGCATAGCCTACAGTAGCTTGGCTGGTCTTATCTGTCAACCAAATCAAAATCAATATGTCCCTGGGGGATAAGCTATGATTGTCTGGGCTGCGGAGTCTAATAGGATTAAGTGTTTGGGACCCTCTCTAACATTACAGTCCACAATCCTAGTTAGAGAAAGTTAAAGACCAGCTTGCCACTGTAGCAGGCATGATTGCTTAGGGGTCTGAAAAATCATTAAAGCTTGTCCTCTTAAATGTTGATTGTTCCCTAGTGATTTATTGACAAAACACAAAAAGTGCTCTATACTGCACTCTAATTATATGTATGAGGCTAGGAAATCTCATGGGAAATTAAATAAAATTTACAGCTTGATGGTTTTATGCTCTTGGGAGACATACCTTCTTAATAAGATCTTATAGCTGGGAATATTTATGAGGTTAAAATCTGTGGGCTTGAGCAAAGACCTAACCTTCGCAAAGGGAGGGGCCTTTGTGTTTTTCTTTCAGTAAATAATTTCAGTGGAAAGCAAGGTAGGCAAAAATGACAATAAGGGGATAAAGGGGGAATTACTGAGTCATCGCGTTCGATACTTGTCAATAGGGGGAACTTCAGAGGTGGGGAAGGAGACAGGGCAGCTGCCTGCCCTCTGTGACATTCTGAAGCTGGTCTGTGTCCGTTTGCAGTCGGTTCTGTGACATTCTTGACGTGGCCAGGTGAGCCCAGGCAGGAGCTCTGAAGGCAACAGTCTAAGAATCACAGAATATCCTGAATTGGAAGAGACCCCCAGGAATCATCCAAATCCAGCTCCTGGCCTTGGACACGGTCAAACCTGCAGCTTCTCAGTGAAATTAGGGACCCCAAAGCCCTTGGACATGTGTAATGATATCATCTTGATATTTGGGAATGGTCAGATGGTTCCTGTGATGTTGTGTATTATCCAACATTTTATTTTAAATGGTTGGTTTGAATCCAAGTGGGGCTGGTGAGAGCAGGACATCAGTACAGTGTAATAGTGTCACCAAATTCCCTCAAACGTGGATACTGAATTTGTACAGATTCAGATGTATAAATAAAAGAAACATGTCCTTTTCTCACGTGCTTGAGCAATTATGGGATAACACAATTAGAATCAAAGGTGGTAACAAAATTGGCCAGAAATCCCTTGTGAAGTTTTGAATGTTTTATTAAGTGGGACCCTTTGGAAGTTGGCCTAGAAGTAAAAACAGGAGCACTTTCCTAGTGACTCTTCAAATGTAAAGGATAATTAATATACAGGACAATTCTCTCTAGGCCCTGAAGCAGTTTTTGATTAAGGCATTTAACTGGGACTTTGGAGAATTAGGTGCACCACTTATTTGGATGTAGAGCAGCTTTGTGATATTGGGCAAAGAATCACATCTCTCCGTGCCTCAGTTTCCATGTGCAGATAGGATTGTGATCCTTCCTTTATCTCCCTTTCCTGTTCATCCTGTATTCTCTTTGAGGCAAGGACGATGTGCCAGGCTCCAGCACGTGGCTCTCAGCAGGGACTCTCTCTGTCACTGTTGTCACAGCCACAACATGGGGCTTGTCCTTTATCTCTGGAACTTCTGAACGTGTGCAGTGATAACTCTCACCAACTTCTCCCTGCCGTCAGCCTCCTCTCGGTCCACAATGAAAACAGAAACAGCTTAATTAGAATATGTTTGACAGGGATCCACGAAGAAAAGATGCAAACTCTCCCAGATGCACGAGTTGATTGTGATTCTGTTGTTAATTAAGAAAAAGATAAATCTTTCCTGGTGCTCTTCTGTGCCTTACATTTAGAAAGACAAGGGGAGGGGAGAGAGGAAAGGAAGGGTGTCACCTCCCCTCCTGTCTGTACTAATAATCCATACCCTGGACTCTAGTTTCTTACCTCAGCTGGAGCAAATCAAAGGTAGCTCCATTAAAATGTATGAAAATACTTTGGTGCAAAATGCCTTGACGTTAAATGTAAGGAGAATAAGCCTCTGTATATTAGCTACTCCTTCCCCCAAATCCTTCTAAATTTAGCAGGGCATGTGAATCAGAATTGTGTTCTTGTAAGGTGCCTTTCCATGTGATATCTCCAATCATTTATTGAGCAGAACTTACCTAATTTTGTATCCCCCTGCCCCACATTCCTCCTCCCCACATGCACACACCTTATCCTTGCCCTCCTGCACACAATGAAATGTCTGATCAGTTCAGAGAGAGCTTAGAAAGCCTCTGCCTGGGATGAAGGAGAAATTTATTAGTGAAAGACAAGACTCCCTGATAATCAGGGAGTATTGAAATCCCTGATTTAATTTGAATATGGTATGGAGCATGTCTCTTCCTGCCTTCATTACTGCAAAGTCTGTGCCTGATAATGTATCTTTTTACTTAAGGATATTATGCTGGGGAAAAAATGCTTGATGGGCCACTCTAGCTGAGGTGAAAAGGTTTTGGTATGTTTTAATAAAGATGGATATCACTAAGAATGTTTGAAATATGTGGAAGTAAGATTTGTTACAAGTTACAAATCAAAGCCTAAAAATGTCACTTATCTCCTAATGATACTTCTACACAGATTATTAATTTCATTTTAGGAGACCAATGAATGTTACATTTTTATGACATTGATTAAATGTCTCACTACCGTCCTCCCATCCATCCTTTTCATTTTCAAAAATCCATATCCGACTTTAACAAAACCCAGCTCATAAATTTGTGTTTTACTGCTCACCAAAGCAGAGTTGGTTGGCAATCCACCTCCTAACTTTGAATTTGCACACCTCTTATCTCACAGAATCACTGGCCTGCCTTGCTTTTTATTTTCTATCCAAACATGTGAAACATGTTTTTCGGTATTCACTCACTATCTACCATCTAGAAATGTGTTTCAGTTTAGACAGCACGGCTGGTGCCACCAGGACTTCAGAGAGGGGCACAGGAGCTGCTGCTCAATGACTTGAGGAAAGTATCCTGAGATATTTTGGTTGGTTTTGCCTCCCGCAGTGGGAGCTGCAGCTCCCGCTCTCCGGTCACAGGCAGGGATACATCCTGCAAAAGAAGCGAGACGTGCAAAAATCCCTCCCTGCACAGATTGATTTGCCTCTTCCCTGGATATGCTTGGCTGACATTTAGGCAAATTCCACAAGGTGCCAGACCTATAAAGACATTTATGACATTTTCATTCTCCTGCAGACTTACTCTTGTAATGCCATAGAAGTTGTGTGAGGGAGAGGGGCAGAAACTTCCCGTCCCCTCCCCGCTCTCATTCCTCATCTCCTCTCCCACCCACATTAAGCTCTACCACTGGCCTTACCACTTGCCTATTTATAGTCTCCTGATCTCAGATGGGTGGAAAAAAATGACATGGAAAACAAATTAAGCCCAGCTCCAGTGAGAAGGGAGAGCCTTCATCTTAACTGTCCCTAACTTCCACCCGCAGTAGGATTTGGTATCTTGAGCACTATTGTGCCGCTGGGAACAAAGTCAAATTAGTGACAGTTCACATCCAATAGACAAAATCTAAAGAGAGCAGCAATGTTCAAAGAGTGTCTAATTGATATTGATTTTAACCTGCTTGTCTTAAACATTACTTCTCTCTTTGAGATAAGCTGCCTGCCAGGCCCCACATCCCTCGATGCCCTCGTGCGAGCGGGGCTGCGATGCCGTGCCAGCCCCACCGTGCCAGGGCTCTGGGCTGCTGTGGATGGAGGTGGGGCTGGGCAGGGGGTTGTCTCTGCTTTTCTTGGGGTGCTGTCTTCATTAGGGATGATCACAACTTTGGGAGTATTCAGTATTATCCAGCCTTGGCTGCTCCTGTGAAAGGGACAGCCAGAGTGCTGAGTCCCGGCGCTGGCGGTTGGTCCCGGACAGTCCACCCAGTTCACCTCTCCAGAAGATCCATCCCTTGGAGATGTTACCCCGAAGATCCATCCCTTGCAGATGCTGGCTTTAGAGACAGCTCAGACTAGAGAGACTGAGCCTGAGGTGGTCAGTGCTCAGCAGCTCCGGTGTGAGCGCACAGAGCGGATCGTGGGGAAGGCCAAGTGTGCCGAGCCCTCTGCCCGCCCATGCCCAGCCAAGCTCCTCAGGACTGTCCCCGTGTTCCCCCAGCTCGGTGCCCGCAGGGGAGGACGTGGCAGCACACACCGTCTTTGGTCCCTTTTCCCTCCTCCCTCCTCCCTCACGTCACACACTCAGACACATGGGATGTTTCATAAAGAAAAAATATGGCATGTTTACAGAGAGAAATTTCAAGAAGTGTTAATTTAATATGCTAAAGTGTTCCCTTCAGCATTTTACCTTTGTTGTTGTTTTCACAAAACAGCCAAGACTAAATAATGAGCCCAGAGCTGTGCCCTTTGGTAGTGTGATACCTCATTACCCACGAGCGGCCTCCATCTGCCCTCATGGCTGCACAGGGAGCCATTACGATTATGATGGAAATCTCAGAAGCCATTACCAAGATGCAACAGAGGGCCTACTGCAGACAGCCTAATGGACTAATTTGTAATTGGGAGAGGGAAATGACTTAGCGAGCTCAGGCTTGGTTTTGATGAGTGTGGAAGTGCGCATGCTAAATGTGATAAATGAACAGGAATGCTTGTTTGCGCAGTGGGTTTTACAAGGCCTTCAATCTCTCCTGGGGATCGGAGGCGTGCTGACAAGTCTTGAGAAGCGAGGAGGAAAGGGCTCAGGGGAGGCAAGGGAGATGCAGAGAGAGTAGCTAAGGATAAATCGGTGAGGAAAACTAATGGCAATAAAAACCCAAGGAAATGGCTGCGTCTGCCAGGAAAGCAGTAATTAGGATGCTTTTTGCGTGCATATCTTTAGCTATTAAAATCAAAAATGAGAGTGCACCACAGCATTTGCTAAGTTAAAAAAGAAGAGAAAATCCCACACAGAATGAAAGGCAAGCAGTGTTTTAAATCTGTAGCTTCTGTCCAAAAGTGCAGCCAGGTCTGTGATCAAGCATAAGGTACCAGTGTGACGGAGGAAGGGATTCCTTTGCTGAGGATCCTTCACAAAACTCTACTCCATCCCTGGAAGTGTTCAAGGGCAGGTTGGACGGGGCTTGGAGTAACCTGGTCTAGTGTAGGTGTCCCTGCCCGTGGCAGGGGCATGGAATGAGATGAGCTTTAATGTTCCTTCCAACACAAACCATTCTGTGGTTCTATGATCTAAAAGACATTCTGTTGCTGCTGTGCAGTGGGAAAGTTCTGTGGTGCCTCTCTGCAGTGGCTTTGCCCTGGCAACACAAAATTAGAGAGACATTCACATGTAACTGCCCCCAAAGAGAGAAGAGCATTGGAACGTGGTTCTGGGTGCTGCCCCAGCTGTGTGGAGGCTGAGGGACCATTGGTTAGAGTCCTGAAATCTGTAGGAAACATCATGGAAGTGCACATTGTCCCAGGGTGTCTCCTGAGTTTTGTCTGGAGGAACCTTTGGGGTTTCTTTGCTCCATCTGTTCCATTAGTGCCACACAATAGCGCCTGCCCTGCCCTGTGTTTCATGTAGGATGTCTAATTGTAAGGATTGCCTGGAACAGCACATGCACATACATTCACACTGCATGGGGCCCAGATGTTTGGTCTCCTCCCGTGGTTTCAGCTTATAGCAGGCTGGATTCACACCAGTCACTTTTAAGTCTATTCTTCGGTGAGTTTTGTAAGGCTCTTATGCACCTTTTGCCATGATCAGAGTTCGTGTCTCTCTGGTTTAATATCCTTTGTCTATTTGAGGCAGAGAGCAGGGGAGAGTGGTATGAGCACATCTGGATGTGCACAGGTAACCAGAGGCAATGCAAAGTAAAAATAGACGGGCAAGATCCATCCAACAAAGAACCACATATGTGCTGGAAATGCCCTGGGCCCTGCTCATTGATATGATTTTATTTGTTTTTTGTCAGCTGCTGAGGGAAACCCCAGAATCACTCAGACTTGCTGGACTTTGCAATGCATCCAGTGCATGTTTTTGCATTTTCAGTCAAATGGCATCATGGTTTTTTTTCCTTCCTCTTCTCTTCCTCTTTCTCCCTGAAAGCATGTTACATACCATTACTGCTAGACAAGGAATCATTTATGACATAAAGGTGCCGAGCTTTAAGACACTAAAGGTACAAGCCATTATCTGTTATGAGCTGTAGACTTTTCCAGTCTACATCCATTTATCCTGTGGAAAGGCAGATCATGGGGTGCTGCTGATGCCAGCACAGAGGATGCAAATAAAGCCAACTGCCAATCAGCGGGCCAAAGTTAGGGATTGATTTATTTATTTGATTGTTGTTCTTGTTGACTTTTTATTCTTGTTTGCAGATGAAACAGGATGTAATGAGGAAGAACAAGAGCAGAACTTCCATTCTTGTGGACTTTAAATACCCTGGTTCTCTCATGGAGGGAAGTCAGGATTTCTGGATGTTTGTGCCTGTGGCTCATCCTGATGTGACCAGTGTGTTTTGGTGAGGGAGGAGTGTGTGACTCCAGAGTGCTGGAGGTGACTTTCTGACCCTAAGCAAATAATTTAATCTCTGAATATCTCTTGACAGAGTTTACAGTTCCATCTGCAAATAGGGGATGTTAACATTGTCCTGCTTGGAAGTCTGTCAGGAGGCTTTAATTCATCAATATTTGTGAAACACTTTGAGCCGCCATACAAATACAAGTCATTAATCTGTCTTATCTAAAAATCTATTGAGGCTCAATCTGACTGCAGACATATTCCAGATAACTTTGTTCTGTTGCTAACAATCAAAAAAATCATTCCAAAACAAGATTATGAAGGGGTCTACTAAAGTTGAGTGCCTGTTAAAAAGAAAATTTCAATCTCCTTAATGTTTTGACTGCGCTCATAAATGAGGAATGTTGTTCTGCAGTAATTCATACCAGACCTGGGGACTCACAGTCACGTGCTTTTGGATTAACCAGCACACACAGTGTGGAATGCACACCAGCTTCAGGGGGTTTGCTGGCCTTATGCAAGATGCAAGAGGAAAATAATGTCATTTGGTTTTGAAGACCAGAGAAAAAGAAACTACTATTTTCCCAGTTGCCCTCTGCTTTCAGTGTATTTGCATAAGACCACAAAGATGGAGCCTTTAGGTAACAATAATAGGAACTTGCTCCCTCCTTCCTCCATGTGGTTTCCCTCCAACTGTTGCCGCTTTTTCTTTCTTGTTCCCATGTCACTCCCTGGCTTTTCTTCTTGTCAAAGTCAGCCCAGAGGCTGCAAGGATATGCTACAGCCTTGGGTATGGGGTAGAGAATTCTTAAAACCTCTTATGTAGAAAGTCTGCAGTGCCTAAAGCCTCTGCTTTAATGCTCCAGGTCTGTTGAGCCAAACATGATAGACCTCTGTCGAGTATTAAAAAATTATGTTAAAAGTAAAAATAAAAAATAGTTGTTAATCACACTGTGTACATGGAAGCCTGACAGATGTAGCCAGCAGTATTTGACCTCATAATTAAATTACTTGTAAATGCCTACGAATATTTATTAATGCCTTTACTAAGATTTCAAAAGATTCAATGTTCAAGAAAACAACATTTATGTGAGTAACTTCTTTCCATTGAGTGGATGTGTTCAACTGGAACTGCCAGACTGGGCTGTCTTAGGAGAGCTCTGAGGAGTTGGTGCATATGGGAGAAGGCCTCAGATCCTCTCGTCAGTCTTTCACTCACATTTCCCCCTCTCCGCCACCTCATCTTTCCATTTTTTCTGCTTTCCTTCTTCCCTGTGCTCTAGAACAGGCTACCAGTGAACTAGAACTGCTGTGTTACTGATGCATGACCAGTTATTTCCATCTCTCCTAATGAGTGGAAATGGAGAACACCACGCTACGGATCCTCATTCTGTGTAAATCTGCAGGGTCCTGATGAGCTTAATGAGACTTTATTGATTTACACCAACCAAGAAATTAGCCTCTCATTGTTGCTGGCTACACATAAGCATGAAAACATCCTTTTTACTACAGTCTTGTTCACATGTGTGTTCGTTAGAATTTCCCCTTTCCCTTTAGTCCTGCATTTTCCTAGGAGTCACTCCAAGACCCGTGGTGTTCGTAAAGTGGAGATTTATCTTGGCCCGTTTCCACGGTGACAACTAAAAAAGAGTCATTTCGAGGCACTGACCTGTCCTGTGTTATTTCATATGTGTGAAACATCAACACTTTGACTCCTTTGGTGTTTCCTCTGGAGGCAGAGGAGCATAAATGGTGGGAGTCTTTAATAAATAGCCATGTGTGGGTGCTGTTTGTGTTGGGATGATGCCGGGGCGGTAACAAAAGCATCACAGTTATACAAGCACCTGGGAGCAAGTAAGGGAAGAAGGAAAAGAACCGTGCAGCATAAAGCAGTCTTTTCTCTCATAAATGGCTGGCTGAAAAATAACTCAGTGAAATATAAAAGTGTGACAGCGAGGATGTGGATGTGTGTGCAGATGTGTGTGTGAGTGACGGTGGGTCCGGCAGAAAACTGGCTCTGAGACATAAATGCTAAACTACCTGAAGTGGAGAGGTTAGAGTTTATTCCCAGCTCTGCTTACTGGGTCACGGAGAGCAGCTGGAGCAGAAAATTGTATGCAGGAAGGAGGGTGAGGGCGAGGGGTAGTGCTGGCTCCGGGGGCTGCAGGGAAATCAGGGCTGGGGCGGGCGGATTTCCTGGGGGTGGGCTGGGGGACAGCCTGGCCAGAGGGAAGGACTGGGAGCAGCGTTGCAGTGACTTTGAAGAGAGCTGGTAAAATGTCTGATAGTGAGCTGCCTGACAGGGTAACACATGTGGGAAGGCTCCTCTGCAGCTATTCCGTGTGCTCAGAGGGAAGGGAGATACATTTTTAATGACTGCAAATGGGATAGATCTCAACGTTACATCGCTTTTGTGAGACAGCAGCTCAGTCCCTGCTGTTGGGGCATTTCTTCCATACAGAAATAACAAAAGGAAAACTTGGGTTTTACCACTCTCTCCTGAATTAGCACATTCTGTGGTTATTTTCCGTGCTGGGATCTGTTGCCATTAATAGCTTCAAATTCAGATTACAAACCTCCACGTTTTGCAGTATAGACTGAATGTAGGTGACGTGCATATATTTTCCATTTTTGTTCATTTAGACAGTTTGGTACATCCAGGAATGGGACTAGCAGACAGTTCCTTTAAACAAGAAGGGGAAATGTGAGGTGTGTTGAAGGGGAGGGCCTAATTTTAAGTGCTAGTCAACTGCAACCACTGATAATCTGGAGCCCGTTCAAACCCATTTAGAGAACCGCTGAATTTTTAAGTGCCTTTTGATTCTCTCTTTCATTTATTTTAACTGATCTGCAGGGATTAGGAGCTTGGTAGGGGAACACCATAATGCTTGCCAAAATGTGTGAATAATTAGAACGCCAACGATGTGTGCCAGATAGGAGGGGAGTATTCACACTTCTGATTAGATTCACTGAAATACTGTTGTAAATCATGGCTGCCAAGGTAACTTCAGGCTGTGGTGAGTTCCTGCTGCCACAAGGGCCAGCTGTGGTGTGGCAGAGGTTCCATCTGCCTCCAGCCATAGGTGGGCATGTTTGGAGGAGCTGATTTATTTTGCTGTGAGGCAGGAAAGGGCAGAGATTTGGAGGTGTGGCGTCCCACAGCTTGGGAAAACAAGCTTTTCCATGCTAACACCTCTGTGCTTACTACTGAAAATCAGGTGAATAGAGGTCGGGTTACTCTTCCAAACCTGAGGATTTGGCACCATTATGAGAATCTTTGCCTTTCTCAGACCAGACTTTTGACATATGTCAGTAGTAGGTGCAGTGGCCTGTGAGGGGAGGTGGGGAACTGAGATAGGGTTTATCTGGCTTCCCTTTTTCTAATCCCTCAGGGATTTGAAAGGAAGAACAACCTCTCCCTGATGCTCTGCAGCACTCCTGCTCACAGCCAAAGGGCCATCCCAGTCCTTCCTCTGCTGCCCTGTGTTCTCCCAAAGGCTGCCTGGAGTGGCTGGTGGCCACCAAATCTCAGTGCTCAGCAGGTGTTTTACAGGCAGATAATATTATTATTGATGCAGAAGGTGGATTAAACTCCCAGAAATCATCTTTAAAAAAATTTAACATTCATAATTGTGTGCCTTGCCTTTCCCACTTCACGCATTTGGTCCCCAAAGCAACATGCATCAGTGTCAAAAGGAGAAAATGGGAGTCTGTGTTCCCAAATGAGGGGCTGAGTGAGAGCTGGAGCTCAGTGGAGCATTAAATCACACCTACACACCGCTCAGCTCCCCCGTGATGTTAACAAGAGCTGCACTTGCCAAGGGGAGAAGCACACCTCAGAGTTATGGGAGAGAAATGCCCTGTGAGGGAAGAATGCCCAGGACAGTAACTCATACAGTCCTGGGAGCTCCAGCTGTCACGTTGCCCTTGGACTTTCTGGTCTGGGGGATGGAGCAGGGCACGTCCTGGATGGGAGATACCTGCTGACTCTGCAGGGAGCTCCAGCAGCACCCTGCTCCAGCCCGGAATAACACTGTTATTCCAGATCTCCCTCCTTCCCCTTCCTCTGGGGGTACCTGTGTGAGGGCATGTGAAGCTCAGCAGCAGCAGAAGCGAAGTCCCATTTCCCAGTTTCTGATTTCTCCCTCCATCAGATCTGTGGGCAAAGGCAAGAGGAACCCCCTGAGTATGGATGGGGTGGGTGCAGGCTGAGGACAGTGCAAGAGATGGTGGAAGAGATTTTTCAGGGGCCAACCCTAAAAAATTCATATGGGATGTTCTTCTTGTCCATAAAACACTCTAAAACTCTTCTAACAAGCAGCACAGCTCTATTCAGAAGTGTAGGATTGGAAGGTACTGGGGAGTCAGGGCATCATTCATGGTAAAGGGGAGGGCAAAAGTCTAGTGAATACCATGAATTTGGTGCCTACATGGAAGTGTCTGTAAGATTTGATTTAAAAGAGGGGGTCTTTGTGTTGCTATTTCAATGATTTAGAATTTGTATTAATTTTGCCTCCCTTTAATATGAAGCCTTTGTTTCTTTTGCTTTTAAATTGTCACTCTTTAAGCACAACCAGTTTTAGTCATGCCATTTTCTTATTTTAATGGGCCATTTTCCTATTTTTCCTCTTCATTTCCCTTTTTATAGATGGATTGCTTCAAGCCCAAAAATTTTAAACAAGTAAAATGAACTCAAATCCGTATCCATCTTTCAGAAAGTTGAGGAAGATAGCAAGGAAAAAAGCCTTTCGAAATTGGAACTGTTCATTATCCCAGTGTTTGCAGAAGCCAATGAGCACGTGTGAGTAGGGCAAGGCTTCTGCTGCAGTAACAGCTTTGTAGTCAGTGCAGTGTTGTCTGGAGCTGCCCTTGTTTCCCTTCTCTGTGAGACACAAACCCCCTTTGAAGTGAAACAGCAATCCTGAGTGCAAGGGTAAAGGATCATGAAACAGGACATGACAGAGGATGGCTTGTAACCCAAATGGAATGGAGAAAATGAACAACACATGAGGAATGTAAAGAGAGGGGAGAGACACATCAAAATCACCTAACCATCTCTGATGCCTTTAGAAATGGAGAGAGACGGAAGAAATAATACATATGACTCCCTTTAAATCATAAAAGCTGTTTTTCACAATTCAGTGGAGGTCTGAAGGAGATTTCTGTGGAAGGCTGTGATCCTTGTAAAGTCCCTGAGAATTGCTCAGTGCAGATTAACATTTGGCAAGGGGAGAGAAAATACCTTCAGCGTTGCTTGGCCTTTCAACTGCGCAGACAAGTGGTCGCACCACCAAGGTGTTCCCCTGTGAAAGGTCACGATCAAT
Organism: Pipra filicauda; assembly: GCF_003945595.2. Lineage (NCBI taxonomy): Eukaryota > Metazoa > Chordata > Aves > Passeriformes > Pipridae > Pipra > Pipra filicauda. The sequence continues at coordinate 511,096 of NW_024104512.1, read as the reverse complement.
AGTTGGCATCTTTGGTGCCGTGTCCTGTCTCCTTTGTGCCTCTTGTTCTCAGTTTTACCCGTCAAAACCGGTTTAACAAATTGCAATTCATTCCCTGTTGGAAGTCGAAAGTCCTTGCTCTCCTTTGCCGTTCCTGCCTTCCCACCTGCTGCAGGTGCTCTGAGCTCTGGGGAGTTATTTTTGTGACATTGCACAAAGAGCCTGAACTGACCCACAGAAATGTCTGGATTTGTTCAAATTTTGTATCCAGACATCTGACTTCTGACAGCAATAAATTGGTGAGAGGCTTTGCTGTTTGACTTCCTGCCTTGATGTTGTCCATCCAGAGAAACTATTCTTGGCAGAGCCTGATTAAAGATATTTTTTTTTTCATTTGTGAATGTCACAGACTGAGTGTTGGCAGATAGTGAGGACAAAAATAACGAACAGGTCTGTGGTGGGTGTCTCTGGGTGGAGGTCTTCTTGCAGCACTCGCTGACAGGACACTGGGCTAGATGGACCCTTGGTCCCACCTCCAGCAGCTCTTGGGGTGCATTATCCTCCTTTTCCATACTGATCTGTGTGGAAGGGTGGCTGGGAATTATGAGGTACTGACCCCTTTTGGAAAAGAATTGAAAAAGGGTGCTTTAAAACAATCATTTTCAATTGAACAAATTTATACATTGCAAGAATGTGCCCTATGTATTTCCAAAGATTTATGTGTCTGAGTCTTCCCTCCCAGCAGTGTAAATTAGGAGTGATTTTGCTGCAGTCATGCTGGTCTGAGTTAATCCTAAATTATGAGAGACTCTATGCCCTGGGTGTTGTAGCTTTTTAAAGAGAGGAGTGAGGGTGACAGTCCTAGCAAAATCACTTTTAACAACTGGATTTTTCCACTGGCACCTTTTAAAACCCCAGCTCAGCATCTGAGATCCCATTTTACACAGCAAAAGGTACTTGCTGGCCTGTCCACTTGCATTGGCAGCAGCATAGGAGTTGCTAAGGATGATGGAGCCTTGGGCTTTGCTGGTGGAGAATATTTTCCACATCCCATCTGCATCCCTGTAGAACTTGACCATTAGTCAGGCTACTTCTAAATGATGCATCTCTTTTAGAGATTTCAACTGATAACAAATGAAAGAGCATTTTTTTTCCTCCCTTCATTATGCAGGCAGCTGTGTGACAGCATTCTGACAAACTGTGTTATCTCAGGCTTCCAGCTGCAAGCTGTTCTCATCAATACTGCTGCGAGCTGGTTCCTACTAACCCTGGTGCCTTTATGCCCATTTTTATCAGAATTTAATTTTAATGTGAGGACAGCCAAATATAATGCCAGATGTGGGAAGCAGATAGTTTCCTTTGTACAAGAACATAGCAGGGGAGGTCTTCTAAAGGACCAGCCACGTGGTGTGTGGAGGGACTGGGCTGGAATCATTATGTTTGATTCCTGTGGCTTATGATTTTTTTTTTATTATTATTATTATTCTAAAGTTGCCATTTCAACCTTTCTTCACATTTGCCTTGGCACTGAACTGGAAAGAGAAATTAAACAACAACAAAAGAGCTATAATTTAAAAGAAAATAGAAAAGACAACGGGCATCCCTGGCCCGAGCTCGCCGTGTGCCGAAGGTGCTCAGGCTGCTTTTCTCCTGACTCCTTTCAGCTGGTCTGGAGTACCAAAGGGAACTGCAAAACAGCTGCAGGAAAACCTTGTTTGGCACTACTGAAATGACCGTTTCTGAAAACAAAACCTCATTCCCTCAGGTAGAGCACCCCAGCTCAGGTAGGGAAGGTACCAGCAAATCTGCCTGTGCTTGGGACACAGAAGGATGGAATCCATCTCCCTGGAGCATGGGGATGTTTTCCTCAGTTTACAGCACAAGCAGGGCTGGATTTTGACAGAGATGCTGAATGTTGTTGAAAAATCCATTTACAATTTTTATTCTAATAAGAATGAAAAAAACAATGTAAGAGAGGAAGTCTCCTTTATCCTCACATTTTAGTCATCGTTGTCATCATCAGAAATAACAGCTTCATGCTGAGGCCGCCAAACTCCTTTGGTGTTTACTGTTACCTGAAGAATTTCTCTGGTCAGGCAGGTGTGGGTGTGTCAGGCCCCATCCCCCCCCAGCCTAGCACAGCTTGTGGACACTTTTTATTTTGGGGTGGTACTTCCCGGTGGGGTACCCTACAGTTAGCACTAACCTCACTGAATGAGTGGTGTGCAGGATCATGTTTGACTTCTGGTGACTCCGTAGCTTTTCAAATGTTTTCAACTCATTTATGACATTGAGTAACTACTCATTGCTCTTTAACAAATCAAGTTACAGTCCCAAAAGAATCAGTTTCATGCTCTTGAGTGGTGCAGTAATTTATTAGTCCAGGAATTCTCGTAATTTAGTGCTCTATTTTAAGTAGCTCAAGTCAAATTAATAGGAGCATTGTCTTGTAGGAGTAATGCCATCTATGCCTATGTATAGAAAAGCTATCATGTTAATTAGGTTTATACTATTTAAAATAGACACATTTGTGTTGATTTAGGTACTTAGTGCAGGCCCCCTTGGCCCAAATTACTGCTTTGCTCTTGCTGCTTTGCTCTCTCACAGACACGTGCACACGTGCTTTTGGCCAAGACAAAGAAAATCCGGTTGTGTTTAACAAGGAGAGTGGAATAAGATGTTAGTTTATTGAATAAGGAGGGGAAAATCACATTAACCCCATAAAATACACAAGGTACACACTGGGAAGACCTTCTTTAAAGCTATTGTGGAAAAATATCTGTTCTTGTCAAAAGCTGTCCTGCATTGCCAGTGAAAAGGTATTAGGTGCAGGTGTCAAACATGCCTAATGAGGCATGAGGAGTCGACAGCCAAATAACAGAGATTATAGGTACAGAGGATTGTGAATGAAGTGTGAATAGCAGCTGGGCTGTGTGACTGACACAGAAAAGAGGAGAAGACAGGCAAGAAGAAAGAAGATCCATCACTCACTTAAGGAGAATGGACATTTTGAATCACTTGATTGATATCTTCCCATCCAGTAATCCTACAAGTTTTAAGATCTACATTTAAAAATAACCTAAATTGTTCCTGCAAGAAATCATGAGTTTATTATAGGTCTTCAGGGTATTTTGCCTAACTCTGAGAGCAGAGGAGAAACGTAATAAATGGCTCTATGTGTGTATCAGCACGTTGAAGGTTCGGGCACATGAACAGCCTGGTTAGGAAGTCAAAAAAAAAATTCCAGTAGCAGTGTTTAAAACCCAAACTCTTACTCATTCCATTCCCGTCTAGAAGTACTTTATAATTAAATTGCATTTAAGAGCATCTCCATTTCATCTGGAGGCAGATATGAAGGCCAATTTCTAAGGAATTGTTTTGGGGAAAGTAGATGTTCCTAATTTTTTTTATTGTCTAGCCTTCCTCTCCATCTGCTGCTTGCTTCTGTCTGATAGTCAAAAAGTCACTTTATATCTAAACCATAAATCTACAATGCTTAAGATATGAGTAATTTCCTAGATGAAATTCCAAATGTTATTGGTGTTATGAAAATGTCTGGACAGCTAATGTCAGAGTTAAAGCCTTATCCCTGATATATTTCCATCCGAGCACAAAACTCCATGATAAGGAGCTGTTGTGCCTTTCTTTGGTCTCCATCTAACTGAAACAGAGGGGTAGTATTTGAAGTTTGAATCCCTGAGACAGGATACCTTGCCTCTTGGCTAAGAAAAATAATTATCCTGCTCAGATAATTCATGCTGTTGGCACATTCAGAAACAGCCTGGGGGCTCAGGCTTGCTTCCTTTGAACTCGGTGGGAGTTTGAGGATTGACTTGAATGGGAGGAGATCCTTGGTCTCTGGGTGAATATTGTACCATCCAGGGTTTTTTTTTGGTCTGTGTGTTGCCACTCTGAGCATCCATGGTCAAATGGAGCCTCAGATACGAGGCCCTTTGGGTTTTCTTGGCTGGGTACAATGAGCAGAATCTAAACCTTAATGGCTTGACATTAAACGAGGGGTAAAGGCAGAAGAGCCCACTTTGTCCTTAGCTAAACAACACAAAAAGATTTCTGTGACCACTGCTAAAGTCAGGGAGATTCTGGCTCCGTTTGCAGAGTGCTGGGGGGGGACACATCCCTTTCTTTCTGCAGCTGTGCTGGTCCCAGCATAGTGCTGGTGCTGCTCCTGTGGACGTGGGGGATTGATGGGGCATCAGTGGGGGATTGATCGTGTCCTGCACTCGGATACACCAGGAGTAATTGCCTGGTCGAATGTGGCAGCAGATGGCTTTTTTCTGCCCCCCCCCCCCCCCTTCCCTACTTTTCCCTTCAGGTTTTCAATAAATGAATAACAAAAGTTATTTAAAAACAACAACAATAACAATAACAACCCCCCCTCAAGCCACCCCAACAGGGAATTGTTTCCCCTCAGGATAGAGAGCTGGATAAATGAAGTAATAGGTAGCCTGCCTCCATTTTGGGGGTGGGGGAGTGTTGGCTGCTGTTTGCTCATAGCCCAGCAGTGTTAACAAGCAGTAGATTGTTAGTGACAATCACACACTCTCTGGCACTTAAAGCAGAAGGCTTGATTTAATCGCAGAGCTGTCATTTATTATTCTGTTGTGCTATTCCACAGGGGGAAGTGACTGATCAAGCTCCTGCTCCCCAGAGCAGAGGGCTCTTTTTTTTTCTTTTTTTTTTTTTTTTTTGTTATGTCTAAATCCTCAATACAAATTGCAGTATTTCTGGACTCCCAGCGGGACCCATTAGTGCCTGTGGGGCATTAAAGATCATTAATAGTGCTGTCAGATGGGGAGAGAGGGAGGGAGAGGGAGAGGAAGCCAGCGAGCCAGCCAGTTGCTGAGCTTTCTCAGAAATCGGAAATTAATACATCTGCTTCATTAATACTGGCCTGTGTTTGATGTTTGTTAGCTGGCAACTTTAATGATGTAGGTTAGCACCAGTCGGGCACTTGCATGAATTGGATTCTTTCAATTACCTAAAGTTCCTTTTCCCCATCCTCCACCCCCCTCTTTCTCTGCCCAAAAAGTCAGCCCTTAATTAGCAACTCTAAAAGAAGAGGAAGAAGCAGGAAAAAAGGCTGGATTTTTCCTTCCCCTCCCTAAGTGTGACAGCCATGATTTGCAACCTCGCCTGTATCCCATTAAGTGTAGCTCTCTTCCAAGCATTTAACTGTATGGTAATGGAGAAGAAATGTTTTAATCACTGTGAACAACATGTTAATCAGTGCTGTGACTGAACACTGGGTATTAATTGGGTTAGGGTAAAGTGCTAATGTTTGCATCCAAGAATGCTGCTATGGAGTGCAAAGGAGACACAGATTCAGTGCTTTTGGCAGCTCTTAAACCCAAGGCGGCTGTGACTGGCAGGGTGACAGAGAGGAAGGAATGAGTTCAGCCCACCCCGAGCAGAGGTAGAACTGCCTTGTCCCCCAGCCTTCATCTCCCTTCCCTTCTCCAGCTCTCATGTCCAGCAAAGTTTACCCAAGACTTCTCCTGCTCTTCTCTTCTGACAGACTCAGCAGGCCCTTGGCTCTGCTTGGATGTGTCCTAGCCCAGAGTTCTTGCATGATTTGGGGATCTTATCAAGAATATGCAAGAGCAGTCTTCTCTAGATGTGCTCCACGCATCAGTGCTACCTCCCCGATCCCTGAGCATCGTGGAACGTCCATGTCTACAGGCATTCCAGGATGGAGGTCTGTGGGCAGTGCCCAGCCTGCACTGGAGATGCTCCAGTGAGAGTCAGCATTGCTCAGCTGACCCCTGGCAGCTGGTCCTCTCAGAAAACCTGGGTGAGAGGCCCAACCTGCAGGAGAGGAGGAAACCAGGAGAGAGGAAACCAGGCTGGTGATCAGCAACTGCCAAGGTGCTGCTGCAGCTTCCTGGAGAACTGCCCAGGAGAAAGGGAAAGGCCTGGGGTTTGTGGGAGACTGCATCAGATAATACCCTTGTTGCTGCTCCTGCCTGATGTTTGGATTTCTCTAACTCCCTTCCTGTCTGCTCCCCACTCCAAGAAAATATTATCCGGCAACTGCACCCTTCCAGACCCGGGAAACCCGGTCATGGGTGGAATTTCCATGGAAAGCATTTGCAGAGCAAGAGGGATGCTCTTCACCTCCCAGCTGTCTTGTGGGCAGTGTGGGCTGCAGCTGGGCAGCATAGAAGCAGCAGCAGAATAGGAATGAATGTCTAGGGCAAGACAGATCCTCTCTGGAGTGGGCTTTGTTTTGTTTGTTACCCTCAGAGTAGATACGATGGCAGTTGTTTTCCATGAAGAATCCACCACCACTGGAAGTCATTCTGTTGAATGGACCATCAGCAGCCTTTCCTAGCAGTGGCTGATTTATGCTGCTTAAGAAAGAGCCTCTCTAGTTACTCAACTATCCATGAACTATTTGCAACAGGGATAGTGGGGGATAAAACCCGTATAAAAGGAAAAGAAAATCACCTTTTCTTTAGGGTTTAAACTAGACTAGAGGAGATTAGACTAAAATCCAGAAAGTATTTACATTTTACCCATGTCCACAACACCTTTCCTTGTTGCAGCTGGTCCTGGCAAATCTTTAAGAACAAACTCCAACCCAACAGATGATCAGTGAAGAGAGGCCAGGAGCCAGTGAGATCATCATTAGGTGACTCCACTGATTTAAGCTTCAAAACCTTTTCAAGATGTAGCTTTGTTTGTGTCACTTTGTACCAGTGTGTTGCATCTTGAGTTAAAAAATGCCATTGAATGGAATGCACTGGACTGAGATTCATCACCTTGGAGGGACTCCCAGCTCTGCCTCAGTGTCTGTGTGCTGCAGATAATTCAAGGCTGGGCTCTGAGGGGTATTTAGATGCCAACTCCCATAGAAGTGGAGTTAAAGGGCAAAAGTCTCGCAAGGATGAGGCTCTCTTTTCACATTCCTAAAACAAGGATGCTTCTCTCTCTCTTGTGTTGGCCCTCTAAACTCAGAGGGTGGGAGGGACACAGCGTGTCCAGCTGAGTGCAGGGTTACAGTGGTGACACGTCACATTTTTTCTTGTATTATCATGTGGTGTGAACAGCCTCCTCTCCAGTGACTTCATGGGGAAGGTCACAAATTCAGCTTTCATATTGTGTTGCTAAAACACAAGGTTGTGTCACGTGTAGGTTATTCCAGTGCTGATGCTCTTTTTATCAGGTCGGGGAGAACTAAGACAGTGGTTCCATGGAAGGTACATCTTGGTTTAGGCGTTTAATTTTGGATTTTAAAAGGTCTGTGGTCATATGACTCAAAGTGCTGATGTACTAGAAACCCTCTGTAGCCAAAAATTTAGAAGGAATAACTTTGTCCTGTAGGACTCTGTGCTGGATCCAGTATTGTCACCTTGATTTCCCCACAAATCAGGCACCGCCTTTCCCCCCACAGCCAAACAGGAACATAAGTGTTTCTTGCCAGTTTGTTCCCATCCAATTCAAATGAAATTTCCAGATGTGGCAAAGTGGTCATCCTGCAGTAAGGAATATGAAACTATGGTCTGATACTTTCAGCATTTAAAATCATTCTTCATGGCGTGATACCGGTGTGCATTTTTTTATAGATATGAAATTATTTCACTAAAGGACACTGACACTCTCATCCTTCTGGTAGAAGTAGAGGAACTGAGATAAGCTCTGATTTCCTCGGTGTCCTGTGATAAAGGGGGGCCAAGCCAGGTTTAAAATCTACAAAGCCGTTCTGTGCTCTGCCAATGAGGTAGTTATGCTTTCTCTCTGGTTTGGAGCTGTGCAATTTCCCCCCCAAATCTACCGTATCACAGCCTTCCAGTTGCAGCCTGGACTGTCTGAGTGTCTGAAAGGAAGTTAATGGGCTTTCTGGGAATACTTCTTATAGGTAGCAAAAGCTCCACCTGAATGAATGGTGACTAATGGAAAGGGAGAAATATCTCTACGTGCCTTGAAAAGCCTCACTTAAACTAAGAGCAATGCCTTTCCAGGGAGGGTGGGAGGGCTGCGTGGGGCTGTGTGCTGGGGGCTGGTCAGCACTCAGTGGTGCTCACTGGGAGCTGATTTTGGAGGTTCCAGTAAGGCTTTTGTGCAGTGTCTGTGCCTGTTCCCTTCCCAGGGGCAGGAACACGTTCCCTGCCTTTGCTGGGAGCACAAGCCCAGCCCTGGTGGGTTCTCAGGGCTGTGAGACTCGATCTCCACTGCAGAGCCGAGCGGGGCGAGGGCCCTGTAAGTGAGACTTTTATTACACGCAGAGTTGCTCCACCATAGACTGTAATTGGATATGTTTTTTTTATTGATTATGTGGTTAACTCTCCTTTTCACAGCAATAAATCTCAGACAGCATTTAACTTTATAAAGTGAGGAGGAGAGGGAAGTATCAGGTGAGGGCTGTCCCTTCCTGCATTCCTTCCCCCTCTTTTTTTTCCCCTTTTGTTTTTTTCCTGGTTTTACACTGTCTTTCCCCAGCACTGGTGTCAGGTGAGGTGGTGCTGGGACTGTGGCACCTCTGGCAGCCAAGCAGGACTCTCTCAGTCATGCCTGACAATGCAGGTCCCATTCAGGGAGGTTTCAGAATTTGGCTTTCACTGGTGCCAGCAGTTCTGAAAGAGGCACACTCAGCTTTGAGCACTCAAGTGCTGATGGACAAAGTGCTGGTTTAACAGATCTGCCTAATAGGGAGCAGGTGAATAAATACACCATTAGAGAGTCCTTCACTATAACAGCCTTATTATCACATATCATGTGGAGTTGGAATTCCTTGAGGGTTTTTTTTTCTTTTTTTTCAACTGACTATCTCAATTGTATCTAAAAATACATATAGGACTCCCAAGATTTCAACTGATATAAAAATCAGAGTGTATGAAAACACACAGGATTATTCTTTAGTCTTCCTAGGTCATCTGAGGTGAGTAACAGGCAGATTTTGTGTGATATGAAGCACTGGCCATTCTCATCCCCTTCAACAAGTAGTAGCAAAATTCAGGCTTTCAGTGCTCTTTGTGAGTTTTGGATGTACTGAGGCTGAGGGGGGACTTTCATAGCAAGATGTACAGATAACTTCTTTCTTCATTTTTTCTAATCGAGTACAAGGAAAGCCTGTGTGCAATCAGAGAACAGATTATATTCCCTTTCCAGTGATGCCCTGACAAGGGGGAGTTGTGTTCAGCAGAACAAAGGGGTATATAGATCACTCGGAGTAAAAAGGTCAATAGTCTCTACCCCTAATGCTGCATTTGTAATACATTTAGCTGTTAATAGCCCTCCTTTGTTGGCCTAATTAGGAGGTAAGGGATACATTTATGGATGGTGCTGATAGCACAGGTAATGAGGGTCCTTCCAATGATGGGGTTTTGAATCCAGGTCTGATCTGGAGATGAATCACTTGAAAGGGAAGCTGGAAATGGTGGGATCATTTGGTGCCCTTAATATTTTCTGTAGAAACCTCTAATGAACAACTCAGTGCCCTCATGGCCTTATTTTACAGCTGGGGAGGATATCTGCCTTTGTTCTTTAATATCAGTCACACCAATATAGTCTTAGGAGTTAGAAATGAATTGGATAGTCTCTGTCTTCTGTCTCCAACTTGAAACACATTGACTTCATTTTCAGATGGAATGAATGTTTCTAGCCCCAGTGAAAAAGGAAATTAGAGCTGTAGGTTGTGAACACCAGCTGTGGAAGGTGTTGAGAGCGTGTCTGACACTGTCCACTGAAGTCAGCTGGTGTCACAACCACGGGGTTTAGCTTAGGTACGAGGAGTGCAGCACTTTTTGTTTTCCTTTGCACATTTTCACCATTTTGCTTTCCTACTTTGAGGGCAAATAGCTGCAACGGGAAGGAACACATTAAAATGGCAGCCTGTCCTTGCAATTGCAATAGCAAAGGTTTATGTTTTTTGTAACATGGATAAGTGGAACAAAATGGCAAGATGATTTGTGTGGGGGCATTTGCCCAGGGATGAGTAAACACCCCTGTTACCATCCCACTTCCTAAAGAGTCCACCTCTCCATGATACATCTCTTCTGCCAAAGGGAAAGAACCCGCCTGCCTCCATCAGGGAGTGTCACTGGATTTGGTTTAGGTTACCTGACAGGCTGTTGTCTGAGACAGAGGGGTTGGTGTGGACAGGGGTTAGTGGTGTCCAGCCCTGGGGAACAACCACAGCTCACCAGCACCAGGCTGGGCACCCCCATCCTCACCCACACTGGCCAGTCGGGTGTCAGCCGTGGTGTGGCAGCCACCCAACCCCAGGGTGTTCAGTGGAGCAGAGCTCTGGATTGCAGTGGCTGGACACAGGAATGCTTTGGCCATGGCCCTGTGTGCAGTTGCAGAGATGGGCTCTTCAGAAAGGAGTGTGACAGCGTAGGAGCCGCTCGCTCTCAGAGGAATATCTCTTAAGTGAAAGCAGAGAGGAGATGGCTTTGCTGCTGCTGCTTTTCCTCCCTCAGGCTCTCAGACTTGACTCTTGAGAAGTCAGCTGGGAAACCGTGCGGCTCTACCCACTTGTCAGAAAAACACCTGCAGAGAGACAAGTCACGCCTTGTACCTTGGAGCCGGCAAAGCTCAAATCGATCTCGATCCCCACAGACTTACAAGATACTGAGCACATGGAGAGATGCTGGGGGCCCCCAGCTCTCTTTGCTTTCAGCTCCCAGTGGCCTCAGCCAACACCACGGGGAGCCAGGAGGCTCCTGCACGGTGGGAGCCACTCCAGGCAAATACAGTTGGGCTTTGTTGTGACAAACCACTTCTCTATTCCCACAGGGCTGCCTGCCTCCCCATCCCGATCCAGGGCAGGAAAAGCACCTTTTTGTATTGTGCAGAGATCTAAAAACCATTGCATCTCTTCTGCAGCAATTCTTTCACACCACCTTGTCTTTCTTTTTTTTTAGATTTTATTTCCCATTTTAAATCATGCACGGTATAATACAATAAAGCAGTAAATCATGCAAATTGGTCTAGGTTACATTTTGAAAAATGTTAAGAGGAAACTGTTAAGAGACCCGTTTCTGACAGGCAATGCATTTTAAAGTTGAGGGATTTGAAATATTTCAGCAGTGGACCTAAAACAGCATTATAAATTAGTTCAACTTATCAGCCCAAAACAGAATTATTCATCTTCCAAAAGGGTATTTCATGCCCGCTAGGCCCAAACGATCGTTCACCTTCATTCTTGCCCTGCTCTAAGGGTAGGTCTCACTTTACTGAATTCTCCTGATTCATTACTGTGTGTTACTTTATGAATTTTTTATCAGCATTTTAATAGCTCTTTCAGATGATTGAATGTAACTGATTCTTGTAGCAGAACACTGATTGAACAGAAAGACAGTAATGTATGTCGTAGGGGTTAGCTCCAAGCTAAGCAACACAATTTTTACCTACAAGATGTGCTGTCTTTCCTCCTTATCTCCCTCACCCCCATTTTTCCCCTTTTTTTTTCTGCAGACAAGAGGCAGTGTAGCTTCTTTTTGGGAAATAGTGACATCTAAACACCCCAGCATCAGCTCTGACTATACTGCTTTAGTGAATCGTGGATTTTGGGTGTCAGAAGAGCACATTACATCAATTCCTGAAACATTCTGGTCTGTCATATTTCTTACCCAGCTGCCTCAGTCGCTGCAGTTGTGTCAGGCCATGGGTACACCCAGCGTTGGCTTTGACAGCAAAGCTGCTGTGGAACCTTCTCACCCTCCGTGCCTCAGCTGTGACTCCACTCTGGTGCTGGCCACCCTTCCCGGTGTGTTGGTGCTGGTGTGTGGAGCACTCTGAAACCAGATCCCTGAATTATGCAAATTAAAATATCCTCAGGTTGACAAAAAAAAAAAAAAAAAAAGATTATTTTCTTTAATGATCTGTTCTCTATGGTGTCCTGCTGGGTAGTATGGGTATAATTGGGAAGACTGGTGTGGAGGTCCCAGGGTGGTGATGGGGAGGGGGATTGTGCTTCCTCTGTCCTTGTGCTGACCCTGGAGCCCACAGAGCCCTTTCAGCCAGAGGAAAACTATCCTAGTTGTTTGTGGACTGTTTCTACCTGGTTTGTGGGGTCACACGAGCATCAGAGCTTGTACAAGGTGTGGAGTTGGAGCTGCCTTGGCCCAGGCGTGTGAAGACACAGGTCAGGTGGAGTCCTGGATGAGGTAGAATTGTGTCTGCCAAGTGGAGGAGTTCAATGATCCTTGTGGGTCCCTCCTGTGATTCTGGGGTTCCTTATTTGCTTATGCCTTTAACTAAACTGGTCTGGGTGTTCACAGCTCAGGGAGAGCCACTCCTGCCTGGGAAAACTGTGGCAGGAGATGCCCAGTAGCTGCTCTCCACTGTGAGCTTTGTGCAAATGAGGTCTGGCAGGGACCTCTTGCTGTGCCGAGTCCAGGCTCCCACTGCTCTGCATCCATGTGTAATCCCATCCGGATTACATGCTCCAATTTAAAGTTGATTAGATTTTCTTCTTCTTCTCCATCCACTCTCCTGAAGGCAATTTGTTGTCTTCACTGCAAATGACATATTTATCTCCATCCACAGTTGGCCCTTTCTATCCAGTAGCGTTAAAATTATTTATCATTTCAGAGAGGCTTAAAGTCATCAAGGGTATTTTAAAGAATTAGCACTGAGGGGAAGGTGCAGTGACCCCACCGATAGTTGCTGAAGCAGCCTGTGTTTTGTGAGGAAGGTGGAATCAGCACCTCTCAGTTGGACACATTTTCTCTCTGAAAAGCTGGCAAAATACTTGACTTGCCAATTCTCTTGTTTTCTTTGTAGTTCACAACACCATCATAATGTGAAATGTGATGACAACAGAGCTCAGCGAAGAGAGCTGGCTGAGCCCAGAGCAAATGTAGCTGAACGGCTCTTGCTGCTTTTCTTTAGACCTTGGAAATTTCCAGATGTTAGTTTTGGGTCCTATATTTGAAAAGACTTCCTAAGTCTCTTTTTTTCCCCTTCTGGTTTTCCTTGCTTACTTCACAATCCCATTAAAATACTTTCCTGCTCTGGCCATGGATGGCGTGAGGCTGATGGGTTTTGCTCAGTGCAGCCCCGTGTTGGCAGAGGGTTTTCCCCTCCACACAATAGTGGCTATTCATGAGGATGTTGAGTAGAGGAGAGGTGAGTGTGAATGCTGATGCAGAGCTGGGCAAAGACAAAGTGATTTTCCCTTTAACACTGGACAGGTGTCAATTCTGGAAAAATCCAGGAGGTGAGAATTACTCCTTAGTAGAAGTCCAGGAGAAGGCTTCTCCTGGAAGCCTTCAGGTTGAAGCTGGAGCTTCAGTTATCATTAAATCATTAAAGCTGAGAAAGACCTCCAAGGTCATCAAGTCCAAACTTTGACCTAAAACCACTGTGCCCACCATGCATTTAGGGGACTTTCACAAGGGAAGAACAGGTTTGAAGAGGAAGGTACCAGCTTTAAATGCCACTTTTCAGAACAAAGCAACTACATGGTCAGAATGTGCCGTAAGCATCATGATTTTATTTTGTAATAATGATGATAACACATGCCAGGAGTGAAAAGTGTTGTAGGGTTTCTTGAAGCTCAAAAGAGTTTTCTTTGGTCTGTGGCTTTACTGATTTGTGCAGAACTGTACCTGGCAAAGAGACATATTGACAAACCATAGGGTTGTGGGAGTACAGCTCTGCTTTCAGATAAATATTTATGGGTGTCCTTAATGCTGCACTTTACACATGACTCTGAATGTGCAGCATAATTTAGAAACTGTTATGTTTCCCATGCCTTAATTTTTTATAAATATTTGACACACTCCTAGGGAAGGAAATGGAAGGACATGGTGAGACTTCAGCTGTCACACAGTTCCTAGAACAAGTGGTACAGACTCATTTTCTTGGCGTTTTTCGGTCTTGTGCTGCTTTATGAAGAGAATTACATTGTAAGAGGAGTCAAGCAAGACATTTTGATGCTCAGAGCAGGTCTTTGCCTGTCGTTCCAGCTCATTCCAGTCATCCCCTCCTCTTGTGTGAATTGTGCTCCCAGGGTGGGCCTTGGTGTGCTTGTCCTCTTTCGGTGACCCCGTGACCCACTCTGGTTACAGCCCTGCTGAAGGTTGTTTCCCATGCAACTACCACAGAAAGGCATCCTCTTTAATGAGTCTAGTTAACAAAATGTATTTCTTGTTCGTATTTTGATTCAAATTACACTTTTCAACTGCTTTATAGAACGCATTTCTCAGTGGGTTACCTGAAGTCCTTCCTAAAGCATTCTCCACCCAGAGATGTAGCAAGGCAAGGGATGGAAGAGGCAATTGCTCCAGCATGTCCATTGAGTTCAGTGCCAGGTGAAGTGAAACCTAAAGGAGTATGATCCACCCCACCAGGTGAACCTGTCTGAAGCTTCCAGGGTAGGTTTGACTGCAGTGAGCTTTATTCTTTTCACCTCACTCAGGCAAGGTTGTTCCAGCTACTACAACATCTCCTGGTGGCCTCATCCATCCAGTGATTTCTGCAGCTTGTCCCTACCTCCTCATTCCCTGTGCCCATGTCAGCTCATGCACTAGGACAGATCCCTGGGATGTCAGCTCTACTCTACCATTTGTCACATACCTTGGCTGACACTGGGGCCAGATGGGTTTCAGGGACAATCACTGAGCAGATCCAAGAGCTTGTGATCAGCATACAGAGCTGTTCCTGAACAGCACTGTACCTTCTGGCAGAGAGAAAACTCACTTGGAGCTTCTGGAGGGGATTGGCAGGGCCATCGGAACCTGTGTAGTCCCTCAGCTGGCCAGCCAGGCAGCACAGGCTGGCTCACATCTGTGGGGCTGCTGCAGGGAAGATGCCAGCAGGGTCCTGCTGACACAAGATTAGTGGTCTGGCCTGGCTGGTGAGGTGAACCCCAGCAAGCAGGAATATTGCCCAGGAATTATATGGGTCTGGGGTGGAAGTTCAGTGGTGCTGTGCAGCCATGAAAGAGGCTGCTGCTGTTCAAACCTGCTCAAAGCAAACAATGCACCAACCATGGCATGTTGGCACAGGAGGTGGAGGGACGGGCAGGACCAGCCCTTCCAGCTGCCCTTTGGCTGCCCTGGCAGCCCAGAGCCTGCAGCCTGGTGTCTCCTTTCCCAGCTCTATCCCCCTCACCTCAGTAGCCAAACAACAACTGGGGATGACTGTCTCGGTGCTGCATCATTCCAAGGGTACTTGGGGTGGAAATGCTTTGGTCAGGACTACAGTAGTTTAAAATTATTGAGGGCTTATCATAGAATCTCAGACTGGTTTGGGTTGGAAAGGACCTTAAAGCTTATCTCATCCCACCGCCTGCCATGGGCAGGGACACCTTCCATTATCTCAGGTTGCTCCAAGTTTTGTCCAACTTGGTGTTGATGTACTTGAGGTTGTGAGTGCATGTTGTAAAGTGGGTCCAAGTCTTGAAGTCCCTATGCCATCCTCGCTGGGTTCTCCTCAGAAACAATGGGGCTTGTGCTTGGGTAAAATCTGAGCAAGAATTTTGGGAAAGGAGGCCACAGACCTGTCTTGCCCTGGAACAAAGCCTCCCACAGACAGGACTTGTGCCTCCTCCTTTACCATTTTTGTTATTCTGGTCCACCTGGCAATGGTATTTTATGTCTGGTATTACTTTAATAATAAAAATAAAAAAGGGAAAAAGATTTCTTGATAGCTGTGTATATATTTGATACAATCTCCTTTTACTGAGTGTGAGGCCATTGGAGGAGCAGGTTATCTCCGGGCTGCAAACCACCATTCTATTAGTCTGTTTGAAGTTATCTAGAAAGTCTGTTTGAAATATAGCCTCCTTCTCCCCCCCTCTCTCTCAGCCTTCCTTCCCCTTAAATATATTTTCAGGCCCAGATCAAAACAAGGCTGTACTGCAACACAAAAACCTTGTTTAAAAGGTCTTTACTCCGAGGTTTTATTTTTACCCCTTTCTGGTAAATGGGGCTGGTCCAGCTTGATTCTAACCTTTATGCAAATTTAACTATAATTCAGCACAATATTTATAAGATTCAGAGTTAATTAAATCCCAGTGGAGATCAGACCCTGTATGACCTCATTACAGTTATACACAACCGCCTAATTTCCCTGAACAACCGCCGAGTGGAGGGTGTGCTAATTTAGGGAATGTATGGACATATGTACTGTCTAGATGTCTGTCTGGTGCAGCCAGAATGGCAAGATTACTGCTCCTCACTGTACCCAGCTCCTATTGAAAATCACATTAGCTTTTGTTAATAGACTCTTTTTTTTGTTCCACTGGATCTTTAATCGATAGAAATAAAATTAAAGAGACATTAATTATCAGACCTTGAGTTCCTGAGCTGGAAGGCATTTTAGAAATGCAAAGTATTATTATTGCTATTAATTTTATTAGATAGGCTTCATTTTTTTCCCTTACATGATGAGGAATTTAGGTGGGTCTCACCTGTGTGCAAAGGGCCTGGCCGGAGGCCTCTTGCATCACTTCAGTTTTATCTGGGAGGCTGCACAGGAAGGTTTGAATGATTCATGGGAGAGAGGATGGGAAGTTGCCATCTGTGAGCAGCTGAAAATGAAATCAATCTTTGTGTCCTTCAGTGCACATGGCCTGGAATGTACAGACACACATATGTACATGCAAACATGGGGGGGATTAATTTCCTTTTCAGTCTGAATCCTTCTCCTGATCTTGTATGTTTGGCCTTTGGGGGTTTTGCCTGTTATTGCCATGGACACAGGAAGGGTGGGAGTGGGTATTTCTTAAGAGAATGTTTGTAGAAAAAACTCCATTCAAGGGAGGACAAACTGTATTTGCCTATAGTGCAATCCAAAGTGGACTGAGAAAAACACGATTTGATTGTAAATAGGTTTCACCATATTTGGATTAATTTCATTTTGGACAAAACTTTGGGAATAAAACAGTATTATCTAGTAAAAACATGGAATTACAATGTTTGGAATTCTATAATGAAAAAGGAATTGCTTTGGGGTATTTATTTTGATGTGGTGGTGCCTTTGTGGTGAAGAAAAAAAACAGCAGGAGTGACTACAAGTATCTCTTTTTCAATCTGCAACCCGCTTTTATTTTCATAATCATATTCATAACTGAATCTTTGGTTTTGCTAAATATGAAAAAAAAAAAATCTCCCTTGGGTGTTTTTGGTTGGTTGGTTGGTTGGTTTGGTTTTGCTTTAAGTTTTTTTTCCATTTCTTTTACTCATGAAAGGGATGATCAATAGGAACATGAGTTTCGGCTTTGTCAACATGGGTTGGCACTTTCAGCACATAAATATTTTCACCAGTTTACCCACAGCACGTATATCTGTATCCCCACTAGCAACCCCACTTGCCATGGAGTCAGGAGCCTGCAGGTCGGGATCTGCTCTGCTCTCTGCTGATCCATTTCTGGGATCAACCAGGGCAAGGGCACATGGGCAGAGTTCTTAGAGAGTTCTTCAAACCAAGCACATACTGGAGTTTGCAAAACAACATCGTTCCTGTGTGTAACAACAGAGACAAGGAAGTAAACCGACCACAGTCTCCATTTGCAGCAGGGAATGGACAGCATTCCTCATCAGCTCTTCCTTACTGCTGCATCCAAGGACGCTCAGTCAGATGAAAGGGAAGGAAAATGAACATGTTTTTGATGATCAGGAACGACACAGGCAAAGATACAGCAAATAGAGTGACAGGGACTGCACAGAGCAGTGAGTGACGGGACCTCTGATCTCTGTGCCCACAACTCTGTCTGATAGGGAGGCAGCTGCAATCTGTTCTGTTTAATGTGAGCTCAGCACAGCCCTCGGGCTATTTGTAAGCTGCCAGGGAGCTTTGCCTTGCACAAAGTTTGGGCACCTTGTTGAATTTCATGGCTCTGGCTGTGTTGCAGGATTTGACAGTTTAAAGGACAGAAAGGGGTGGGAAGTTTCTTAAACAGCCTTCTGCCAAATTAAGAACAGTACCCACATGCAGGTCAGACCTGCTCGGTGAATGCAGACTGTGGCATCTTTGTTCCCTTCCTCCAGGAACAAACTAAGAAGTGGTTCTGTGCCTGGGATGCAAAATGCCAGGGGAAGATCAGTGGGTGGAGAATATCACTGACACAAAAACAAAAGCAAAAAGCCCATCAGGCCAGAGAGGACGAAGTATCTTTAACAGAGGAGCCCCTATAAGAACTTTCTGAGGGCCTGTGGGGATTTTGTGGTGGTTGAGGTTTTTGGGGGGTTTGCTTTACTCTTCTTTCAGAGTTGCTCTAGTTCATTAATTTTTAACAATTTATCAGTATGGGAAGATAAATCCCCTGCAGTCCCTTTTAATATATTTTCTTCTTCTTTTCAAGTAAATGATTGATGAGTATCAATCTAATTGTTCAATACCAAGTGGTTGCTAATGTAGGGCCCCTCTTGCCTGAGGGTTCCTACCATGGTTTATAACCCTGCACAGATTGTCTGGTTAAGATCTTAAGTAGCCAAAGCTGTAAAAGTTTATATCTGTGGGTGGGTGGGGGAGTAGAGAGCTTACAAGTAAGCAAGGCTCATTTCCATTAATCATGTTGCTCTTCCTTTGGCTGCTGGGTTGGGCAATGCATTCCCAGCTATGCAAGTCGGGTGGAGAAGAGTTTCTCTGTGTTAATATTTGTCTCTGGCAAACAAGGCCCAAAGCCATGGTGTCCTGTGGAGGGAGATTCATGGAGGAGAAAGTGTGGTCTGGTGGTGGAGGCACAGAGCTGGGTTGGCTGCTCTGGGCTCTGTGTTCATCCCTGCCTTACACCAACCAGGTCACCCCCATGAGTTACTGAGCCCCAGTGTGGCAGGGCCCTCAACAGCTTTCCAGTGGCCTTCACACCATCAAGGCTCCTTTGATTTGGATGCCATCATCACTCTTGCATTAACATAATTCCCTGGATCTCCAGGGACAGACACAAGCCCCTGTTGGAAGGTGCTGAACAGTCACCAAACCCAGACAGCCCCTGCCGTGATCTCATCGTTCAGGAGATGGGAAACAGATGGATGCACAGACATGAGCACACAGGGAAGAGACAGAGACAAGGGCTGGCCAAGCACTCCCTGGTGTCTGCACACACCAACCACGAGGCACGGGCAAGTGGGTTCTGGTTGTAGATCTTCACGGAGTGTGAAAGGTCCCAGCACCACTGCAGGGGAGCATCAGGACTGGGTGTGCAAGCCCCCCACACAGCGAGAGCTGTCGTGGCTCCATAAGGCTGGATTGTACAGCCAATGGGGTATTAAATAAAACAACATACAATTAATGTCTTCACTAGCCTTAAAAGCAAAGCTGAGATAAAAAAGGCCTGGACATCCTCCTGACAGGTAATGCTATGGAGATGCCAGTACAGATTCTTGCAACGTGTGAGTAGAAGCAAAAATGAAGTGAATACAAATATTGTCTGGTGTTTCTTTGTCTTTGGAAATTTCCGATGTTTATGGGTTTTAATTGCTTTTAAGGATAGATCTGTGATAGGTTTTAAAAATAGATAATGAAAAAATCAAACTCCTCAACAGCATAGAATTAAGTCTTGCATTTCAAAATCTGCATCAAACTCTTATATTAACATATATTTTTAATAAATACAGGATGTTTATGTGGTATTAAGATAACTTCAATTGGAATTGCGTATTTTGTACAATTTTTCTACAAAAAAGAATTAAGACAACAGCCGAGATACTTATCCATGATGCTATTTGGCATCTCTGTATTACAGGATTTTACATTTTCAGAGTTGTATGTTGATTGATTCCTCCACATTTCTCTCATCTTTCAGTTTTTCAGTATTTCCATTCCCTTTCTCTGAATGGGGCACTAACACCCCATCCCATTTTCACTCATTGAAGGTCCCCAAGTGAAGCCATGACTCTCCAGTTTCTGAGATGTGTACTGAGACCTCTATACCAGGCTACCTCATACTGCCCAGAGGTGGGAAGTGATCTCATACGGGTAAGGGACAGAAGCAGAAACAACTTTATAGGTGGCAAAGGAAACATTAAAAAAATCCATTTGTGGGTACATATTCTCTCCAAACAGATGAGGCAATTAAAGGAGAAAAAACGACAACAAAGGAGAAGCAGAGTCTACTAACATTTGCTCAGTGTGAATCTCAGATTTCTCTGTGGGAGTTATTTAAATTTACACCAGTGAAGGAGGCAGCAGAAGTGACTTTCCACAGCCTGGTGCCCCACATCTCCTTCTGCCGTAAATTAACCTGCTTTCCCGGTGACTTCACTGCACCAGCTCCCGGGGGCAATCACTGAGATGACAGAACTAAGCGCTGGTGTCTGGGGCTGGTTCCCCAGACCTGGCTCTGGACAAGGTTTTAGGAGTGATTAATTCCTCAACTGGCACTCGGGGCTTTGCCTGGACAAACAGCCCTGTTTGCTCACGTGA
The DNA here is from genome assembly GCF_003945595.2 of Pipra filicauda. NCBI lineage: Eukaryota > Metazoa > Chordata > Aves > Passeriformes > Pipridae > Pipra > Pipra filicauda. The sequence goes on along the minus strand of NW_024104512.1, from coordinate 490,777 downwards.
GATGGATTGCAGCCCTCGGACCCCGCGGTTTGCCTGGAGGGGAAGGGCAGGGTTGCTTTGCTGTTGGGAGATTCTTTTTTTGAGAGGTCTAAATTACAAAACCGTTCATTTTGTTTAAAGAAAGATTATGATCTCTGGAAGAAATACAGAGCTTATGATCTCTGGAAGCAACAACAGAAGTGCTCGGAAACACTCGGGATATTGGACCTGTCAGAGAAACCCGTCCCAAACCCTGCACCAGCCGTTAGTGCAGGTATTTGCTTAGCCCAAAGGCACAGAAGTATTTGGAAAAAGAAAGACTTGGGAAGAGACACAGTTGGCTGAGTTTAACCATCCTAATATTTGTTATGTGGCCACTATCCATGTCTTGATTGTGCCACTGCCAGGAAGAGATGACAGCGGTGACACGGTGGGTCTGGGCAGTGGTGGCACTGTGGGTTTGGGCAGCGGTGACATGGTGGGATTGGGCAGTGGTGGCACAGTGGTTGACTCAGGTAGCGATGACACAGTTTGGGCAGCAGTGACATGGTGGGATTGGGCAGTGGTGGCACAGTGGGTTTGGGCAGTGGTGACAGTGGTTTTGGACAGTGGTGACAGTGGTTTTGGGCAGTGGTGACATGGTGGGATTGGGCAGTGGTGACAGGGGGTTTGGGCAGTGGTGACAGTGGTTTTGGGCAGTGGTGACAGTGGTTTTGGGCAGTGGTGACACTGTGGGTTTGGGCAGTGGTGACAGTGGTTTTGGGCAGTGGTGACACTGTGGGTTTGGGCAGTGGTGACACTGTGGGTTTGGGCAGTGGTGGCACAGTGGCTTTGGGAAGCAGTGACACAGTGGGCTTGCTGGGGACATCACCATCAGCCTCTCTCCAGCCTGATGAGGGGTGTGTGAAATACAGAACCCAGCCATGCACCAGTGCAGGGAAATGTTATAGGTTTATGAGGAGAGTGATTAAAAATGTATCAAAGAGGCTTGTAAAGCTTATGGTTCAAGTTAACTGTATGAAGTAAACAGCCTTTAAGTGTCTCCTGGGACTGTGACAGATAGTCTGTGGGTGTTACTGCAACATGGTACTAGTGATTGTTCTGGCCATCCCAAACTAATCACCATCTGTGTGTATGAGCCTCTTGGGAGCTCCTGGTTGTTGGACAATCATGGTTGTTAGCATTTTTAATCAGTTTCTGTGCAGCACAGATAGAAACCGTATGCTCCAGTCTTTATTTTCCCTACTCGGGGAGAATTACTGCAGCACTAAAAAGGGGATGTGCAAATTCCTGCTAATTTTAGAGGGTCACATTCACCTCGTGCACCCAGTCGTGGTGACATTTCCCTCAGTGTTGCCTGCCCCTGCTCTGAAGGGCTATGGTAAGAATTATGCTCTTGTTTTGCTGCTGGCAAGGTGGATTGAACTGTGAGTCCTTGGCTCTGCCTGGCAGCCCCCCCTCACCTCGTGGCTACGCTTCCTGCGTGACTCAAAGGCACTGACACAAATGCATAACATTCGGGATCACGGCTGGGGAGATGGAGTTGGGGGCTTTTATTGTCCTTCTTGGTAGTGAGAAATAGCTGCTGAAGTAGGAAGAACCAGAGCAGATCATTGCCTGAAGCAGGAGACTGTGTGCAGTTGAAGTTATAGGCCCTGGGAGAGTTCCCAGCTGTACTTGCCTGGCTGTTGATGCAAGAGGCACTGCGGGCGAAGATGGCTCCGGGAATGGAGGGGCAAACAGGGAGGGAAGGGATGGCTTAGATCCAGGCTCTGAGGAGCAGCGTCGATGCTAAAAAGAAAAAGCTCTTCTCTCATTCTGTGCTGAAGTGCAGCTCATCTCAACAATTAATCCTTTAAGAATTAAAACCTGGGGCCCTGCATCCGCCCTCCGCAGCCGTTTGACATCTGTGCGGGGCGGCTGGAGAGGCGCTGCCGTGCCGGCTCTGCCCCGGCGGCACCGGCTCTGCCCCACGAGGCTGCAGCAGCCCGGCCTGAATGTGCTGAGCTGTCAGGCCTGGCACCAGCTCTAGTGCCCCCCTGTCCCCACCTCCTGTCCCCAGCCCCAGATTCAGCTCGTAAGCACCGAACAAAGGGCTGGGAGTGTGCGAAGAGAAGGCAGTGATGGTACACGAGAGGTGAGAGGAGAAGAGAGGAGTAGCGAGCAGGCCGAACCTCCTCCTGTTCCAAACAAGCTGGAGTTCTTGTCTTAAATGAAATGTCTGGTTTTTGCTTTCATTGTCAATGTTGCCATCAGCTTTCTGGAGCTCTGCTCTTGTTTTCATTTTTAAAGGACTTGTATCAGGCTTCTTACTACTTTTCCTTGAGCTGTGAGGTGTGAAGCCAAGGGGTGATGTGCTGCTGGGTTTGTCAGCTGGTGTTGCTGTGTCCATGTAGCTGTGGGAACAGGAGCAGGTTTTGAAGAAGAATTTGAATGCATAGAGCAATTTTCTGGTGTAGAGTCAGGGGGCCTGTTTGAGTGGAGGATTAGTCCTTCTCTGCATCACTTGGGTGGTGGCTCTGATATATTTATTCATGTTGATGTGATCAAGCAGTTTGTTCTCTTGAGTCCCATCTACGAACTGTGTAAAGTCTAACACAACAAAGTTTCATGTTGGGTGCCATGCCTGCAGCGTGGAGAGGTTGTCTGTGTCTTCCCATACTTCTTCCTGGTGCTCAGGTCTCCCTGGAAACTGTATTCTGGTGCTGGCAGACCCAATCGACAAGTAATTTCTGTTTATCTGTTGTCAAAAGGGACAGCTGTATGTGATTAGGTGTATATTGATTATCTGATTTAAACCACAAATGTTTCCACATAAGCTGTGCTGTGCCCCCAGTCTCTCTCAGAGCACTGGTAACTCCTCAGCACATGCAACAGAGCGGGGTCTGGGTCTAGTTTGCTATTGCTGCCCTCCAGCCTGGCCACCTGAGGTGGCTGAGTTTGTCAAATACCACAGAGTCCATTTAGGGTCTGAGAGCTGCTTCAGGCAGATACTGTCACTGCAATCAGTCTGCAGTCACATTTACTCCAACCTGTGAATTCCTTCTGAAAGGGGCAGAATATTGAGAATTCAGAGTGTTAATGACCCAAGTGGGTTACAAGATCCATAATCACCAATGCTGTCTCTCCTCAATGCATGTGTCTTCATCTGTAAACCTTGAGGGTCATCGTGGGCCCGTGTGAAATGAAAAAAAAAACCCTTTAACTGCTTCATATTAACTAACATATTAGAGCCCTCACAACATTATCGTTGTGTCTGCACTTGAGAATGCTTTGTTAATTCTCACAAAACATGCTCCTGCTGCAGATAACCTGAGTGTGTTCCCAAAGTCATCCCTGCTCAGAGAGCAGGAGGAGGTCACTCTGCATGGCATCTGGACTTTCAAACATGCTTCTCCTGGATACCATCAGAGCCCAAGCTTGGTGACTCTCACAGTGTGAGTGGTGTGTCCTCTTACAAAATTAAAACTGGCTTTTTAGGGAAGTAGCAAGTCTGGCACCTTGTTTCCCTTATTTTGTCCTTGGAGTCAGAGAAGGTTTGCCTGCAGCCAGAGGGGCATGAGAAGAGTCAGACTGTGAGAGGAACAGACTTCAGTGGGGAAGGGCCAATTTCAAAGATGCAAAGGGCTCCTTGGCATGGCTGGGTGAGCAGGAAATACTCACTGCTGCTTTGATTCCTTTCAGATAGAGATGACACAGATGGGCCTCTCCTTGTCTCATACAGGCCACTTTAAAAGTTTAGGCAGTAAGGATTCTTCCTTTCTAGTTCGTGTAAGAGTGACAAAAACATTCCCAGGCACTGGAATAAGGTTGTACAAGGTGTTAGAACAGTCCTTCCTCTGTGTCCCACATGCTCCTTGCAGGACCCAGGAGACAGGTGGTTCCAGGGGTGGTTCTCAGTACCCTGTACTGGCTCATCTCACTGCCTGGGACCTTTCTTAGGGGCCTTTAGTTGCCTTGCACAGGAGCAAGTCTCTGCTTCTACCTCCCACCTCAGAAACCTCTGCCACATGTGCTGGGCACGTCTGTCCTTGCAGAGGCCTCTCTGCAGAGACCTGGCGTGTTCCTGGGGCTCTGGAATGAAGAAAGGTGTTGCAGTTGGTGTAGGGCAGTGGGACCTGACCTGGCAGCTCTCTGGCTTTAGGGTCAACTCCACGTTAGGAGGCCAGTCCAGGTGGCAAAACACGGAAACAACCTGCTGTGAGTGGCTGAGGAGAGCCCTTTAACCTGGGTGATATTTTATTACTGATGTTTTTACCTCTTTCCTCCTTTTCCTAGGATTATGTTTTCAGGGCAGGCCTGACACTTCTGTCAATATTCAGGCAAAATCAAAAAGACATTTTTCTGAATTAGGACCACCGAAGTAGGTCCAAACACAAGTAGCCATATCCAGGTTGTCTATAGCTACACATACACCCCCGTGAAAGACTGTATTTGTGGTGCTGGCTGTCAGACCTGCATCACTCAAGAAGGAATTTATCCTTCCCTGTACTTCTTCCAATTAAGCACTGGTGGATGCTTGGCTGCGACAGGTACTGATAAATGGATGTGGCAGGATCGACTGTGAATGTTTTGGCAGCAGCCCTCCTTCAGGTAGCTATTAACTTTATTTTTTAATATGAAATTCAGGCACTAAATCCAAGAAGAAAAAAAAAAAAAGCATACATAATGTAGGTTAATTAAAATGCCTGTAAATGAACAGGTGACAGGTGCCAAGCCCCATGACAACCACAACTGGAGAAATGAAAGCGCAACAGACTATTAGGATTCCTGTGTTAATCAGGTAATAGTAACTTGGGTAATTACAAAATCATATGAAATCTTTTTTAAATCCCAGACCTCATTTATAGCCTTTTGGAGATAAAATATAAAATGTAGAGTTTTAATCCAAAAGGACTTTCTCTTCTCTGGAGCCCTCAATCTCAGATTTCTTCCATGGCTGACACAATTAAGGGTTGGATTTTTTTTCTCTCTCCTCTCTTCAATTTCATTTTAATTAAGAAATATTAAGTTAAAAGCCACGGAAGAGTTTGAGTTTCTCTCTCTCTAGCAGGTATTTGGTAGTCACTTATGTGTCCCAAGGCCTTTTTCAGTGGATCAGGTAGAACCTGTCATGTGCATCTGTTGGCTCTAAGAGGTGGAATTTATTCTAGTGCTCAGGAGCAGCACAGGGCATGTGTGAGATGAACCTGGGATAGACCACAGGCTGCTCTGTCTTCCCAGGAGCAAATTGCACCCCAGATAACTGAGAAGATTTGGAATTAGAATCTTTCTTCTATGAATATGAGCACAAGTGGTGATACAATTTCATATCTGATATGCAAGCTATGACATGTTACACTCCTAAGACAACACACCGTTGTTGCAGCCTGAAAAGCCCATGCAGATATGGTTTCCCAAGTAAACAGATTGAAGCCTCCTGAGGAGATCTTATAGACATTCCCTCTCTGCTTCTTGAGTTTTACTGTATAACCAGGGTCTTGATCCCAAGTAGAAAGTTTATCAGAGGCATTGTGTGACTTGTCCAATAATACAAATCAGTAAGAAAATTAAACCTTCCAGACTTGTGCTGTGATTACCAAGGCACATGCCTCTCTCTGGATCTGTCACAGAACAAAACATATATATAAAAAATTGGCTGTAATTAGAGCCAGGAGCTGGTGCCTCTGCTGAGAACCTGCACCAGAGTTCACTCTGTGAAGGACACTTGGAGGCTGATTGAGCATCTGGCATATAAAGATTTTTCTTGGTCTTCTTTGTAAAATCCAGATCTCTAAAATGAAAAACATTGGTTTTCATCCTTGTCCCTGCAATAAATTTATTACCCCTGGGCTATAGACAGCCAGACAAATAGAAACAGATTTCTTTTTCTCTTTGACTTGGAAGATGAGAACATGTTTTGTACATTCCTATGTTGCAGCCAAAATAAAGGTCTTTATCTTCAAGGAAATCAGTGGTTTGGTTCTTGGTAATACCTCACTACCCTAGACAGTGACAAATTTCCCAGCTTTCCCCACCATACCAGGAACATGATGACATTCAACTCCCATCAAGAGGAACAAGAGGACCTTCCCTCCCTTTCCCTTTTCTGATCAACCTTGTTTATAAATTAAACAAAGAAAAGGATGGAGCTTTATTTTAGGAAGCTTTAGGACCACAAGTTGTGTTTTGGATTAAAGGTCAGTATGGGAAATCTGCCAAGGTTTCCCCTCCCCACTGCTACTAATTGTCACTGCTCCAGGGGAAAAAAAAAAAAAGAAGAATACTGGATTAAGGGAAAAAAATAAACTCAGTAAGAATAATAAGGAGAAAACAGAAATCAGGCTTCATCCAGTGCTTGAAATATGCCCTACATAGAGGCTATTGAATTCTGCCCACCTCTGTGCCAGCCTCCCCTGGACATGGGGGACAGTGCTTATTTTGTTTAGGGCTTTTTCCCCTCCCTCAGTCCCTCTGTCTCCTTCAGTGTTTTTATTCAGGCACAGCAGGCTCCAAAGTGAACACTGACAAGCTTTGGCACACTTTAAAAAAAAAAAAAAAAGGAAGGAAAAAATAAAAAAAAGGAGAAAAAAAATTGCTACCCCTCTCCCCAAGCCGTCCATTCTGTCTCCAGAGCCCTCCTTTTTGCAACATAAAAGCATAATCAAAAGAAATCACGCTTGGACTCAGTTAGGGACAGGGCAGAATAGTCCATTTAGCTTTATGCTAAAAAAGAAAATAATTGGACCAAAATTCGTTTGAAATAGGAGCAGGAAACAGTTTGTTTGCAATCTATTTCCTCTGGAAAACAGCAAACCCTATTAAACCCTCTTTGGGAGCTATTTATTTTGGAAACAAGTTCAACATTCTGCAAGCAGCATACGCAGGCAGAAAAAGTTGTAGTGGAGTGTAATCTTTGGAGGAAATGTCCGTGTTTATCTACACTGTAGTTCCAACCAGCTCCTAGAAAAACAAGCTTTCCACATCTTTAGTGCTGGGCTTGGCTGCTTGGAGCAGTCTTGCATCCCCTCCACAGGCCTGGAGTGATAAACCCATCGGTGAGAGTTAGAGCTGGGAGGCAGGAAAACCAGCAAAGCCAAAGGGTTCTTCCTTGGCCTCCCTCCTGCTCTTCTCCCAAGGCACGTTTCCTTATGTTTGCTCTCCTGCTCTTCTCCCCTCTCCCACCCTGCAAACCCCCCAAGCCCCATAGTACCATGGTATTCTCAGTCTCGGTGGTTTTTCCCCCGTGCTGTCACGTGGCATCCAGGCACCTCCTGGTGCTGCTGTGTGTCCTGACACCAACACTCCCAGGCTGTGGAGGCTGCTCATGGGGCCTTTTACCACTCTATTCCAATCCTGTTGTCAAAACACAGTAGAACCCTTGAAGTAATAGTTACAGTGAGTAATTTCCAGCTTGCATGTCGTGACTGAGAAATTTGGGGGAGTATCTGATGACTGAGATGCACCAGTTCAAGCTTTGCTGCTGATTTGCAATGGGATGGGACCTCATGGCTTGGCCTTCTGTCTCCTAAAGCTGATGTTAGTGCCAGACAGAGATATTCCTCACTGGACTTCTGTGTTTCCCCACAGGAGGGTTTAATCAATACTCCTCAGTGCTGGCCTCAAATTCTTCCTCTGTTTTGTGATCCCAGATAATCCACATTACCTGTCAGTTTGGTTCGATGTCTGGTGCCAGTTGGGGTTGTTTTCCCCAGATGTGGGTGGGTGCCAAGGCCTTTGCCAGCACCGGGCATCCCATTATCCCAGAGGCTGTACCAGCCACAACCTTGCCCAGCTTAATGTCCCTTCATGTACTCACTCTGGGACATGCAGGGACTTCTGCTGCTGTTGAGATGCTGGGTGATGTAGGTGTGTATCCTACATTTAAGACTGCAAGAAGGCATCTGTCAGACCCTGCCATTTCCCAAGAGCTTTTCTTTTCTTCCAAGCCATAACCACATCCTCCCAGTTTTGTCTTATCTGTCGGGATAAGATTAACCCAGTTATTTAGATATTTGCATTCCTCTTAGCCAACTACTCCTGTCCCCACTTCCCCTGATCTCCTTCCTTCTCTACATTAATTTTTCTTTATATTTAACCTTTAGATTTTGGAGAAAGGAGTATAATGGGTCTCAGCAGGATATTGTCTGATTTCTGCTCACAAGAGAGGGTCTTAAGTTTCCCCACAAAGTGCTTGTGATTTATGAGCTGTTTCTCACTTAGGGGTTAAGTGTTATCTCCCAGCCCAAATATCCTGTATTAGCAGTAGAGCTGATTACCACTGTTTGTATCAGTCATTGGGATCCTTAAATAAAATGGAGAGCAGCTTGTTGGAAATCCTCATTTTGTTGAAAAGCATGGTTTAACTTTAATAGGGTTTGCATATATATCGTAAATCAGCTCGGAAAAAGGAGGGCATATTTTTTTTTCTCCATCTGATTGTTTTACACATTTCAACAGTGTGTAAAAACACCGCCTGTCATTGTTAATTTTAACCAAAGGGAATTACTTCTTGAAAGGCTGCAGTCGTGATTAAATGGAAAAGGTGATCAGTAGTGTAAATTTGGAGCTGATTAAATGCTGTCAGCTCAGATTCCTTATGCAAAAGAGATACAGGGATTATGCTGGCTGCTTTCACCACACAGTGCACGAGTGCTTAAGCACACCTAATGCAGGGAACTTCTGCAAAACTGGGTTTGTATCTTAGCACAAGGGAAAGCCTGAAACCCCTAGTCCAGGGATTGACCTGATCCTCCTTTCCAGTCGTACAGAAACCAGCTCACTGGGCCTTTCCTTCTCCTGTGAGACTGGGATGGCAGCTGTTAGAGAGTGTCCAAAGGAGGCCACGAGGATGGGGAAGGGCCTTGATTTGAAGCCGTGGGAGGACACTGAGGGCACTTGGTCTGAGTGTCCAAAGGAGGCAACGAGGGTGGGGAAGGGCCTTGATTTGAAGGTGCGTGAGGACACTGAGGGCACTTGGTCTGTCCAGCTGGAGCAGAGGAGACTGAGGGGAGACCTCACTGCAGTTCCACCTTCCTGGGCAGGGGCAGAGGAGGGGCAGGGACTGAGCTCTGCTCTGGGGGGACCAGGGACAGCAGCCAGGGAATGGCTGGAGCTGTGTCAGGGCAGGCTCAGGTTGGATCTCAGCCAAAGGTTCTTCCCCCAGAGGCTGGTTGGGCACTGCCCAGGCTCCCCAGGGCAGTGGGCACAGCCCCAAGGCTGCCAGAGCTCAGGGAGGGTTTGGCTGATCCTCTGGGGCACAGGGGGTGACTCTTGGGGCTGGGCCTGTGCAGGGCTCAGGGTTGGACTCCAGGATCCTTGGGGGTCCTTTCCAGCTCAGCACATCCTGGGATTCTGTGAAATGTTCGAGGCTTTGCTCCGTTAGGGAGTGTGGGGTCTCTCCAAAGTATAAGGTGGGTTTTGTAGGGGTTTTGAATACACTGTTCTTCATGTTAGAACGTGTATTTCTTTCTTTTCCTGAGAGTCCCAGGAATACAAGTTGAGTTCACAGGAAGGACCATTCCCAATTCCAATGTTATCTGTAGAGTTGCTAGAGTTTTCAGCCTTTATATGGATGAGCACTTCTATCTCCATGGAGGAAAGGAAGAGGCAGCTGCAACTTGCAAATTGCAGGAAAAGGACCTCCTTTCTATGTTCATGAGCAGTTCATAGAATCCTAGAACCCTGGAATGGTTCGGGTTAGAAGGGACCTTCAAGATCATCTAGTTCCATCCCCCTGCCATGGGCAGGGACACCTTCCACTAGACCAGGCTGTTGGCTTTGCCTGCTGCTTTCTGGGTGAGGGTGGGGTGGAATTTGCAGGTCCTTCAGACACTTCCTCCCCCACTGCTGGGCTGACATCTTCACTGTCACCTGTTACCACCGTGTGGGAAGGGATCTCCTCCCTCTCTAGGCTGGACACAGTGAGGTGGGCAGGGGTTTAATCACGTGGAAATGGCAGGGAGCTATTTTTAGAGGATCTATTGAACATCAGATCTCAGAAAGGTTTGGGGTACTACACTGGACCGTAATGTTGGTTGTTCTTAATAGACATCACAGTTCTCATGGATAGATAGGTAAGTCTCTACTTGCTGAAAGGAGTGTCGTGGGTGGGGAAAGGAACTGGGTTGCCTTGGGATTGCACAGTGCTGGATATGCTGGGCAGAACTGAAAAATGATCCTGCAAATCTGACCTCACATAGGGAGGTTCAGAGCAAGGTCTGTGTTGTTCCCAAGCAGCTACAGCGAGAAGGTGGTGACGGAACAGAGTCACAAGTCTGAGGGAGAATGACCAGAAGAGAAAGGTGCCCTACATTTGTAAGTACTATAACATGCACATAAAGTATTTCTCAGACTTACTGCAACTTATCCATAATTTAGATTTTAAATGATACACTATTTTTCCAATACTGTGAACCATAGACTTCACACCCTCACATGTGATCAAGCCAACAGAGTGAAGAGGGAATATGGGCAGAATTCTAGTTTACTGAGATCCAAACTCCTCCTGATTAAAAGTCTTCTGTGGTTACTGTGGCGGTTTTCTCACAGCACTCAGGAGTTAAAACAACAATTCACCCATTTTTTTTCCTGGGCACATATTGTCAGATACTGGCAAGTTGCTAGGCTTTTATTTCATGCATAACTAAAGAAGTACAAGTAGTATGAAGGAAGTTGGGGTACGACTGATATCTGCAGTAGAACTTACTTTAATTGAAAAGCAGTTCTAGTCAATTTTTTTTTCCTTCTCTTCTTAAAAGAATAGGGGGGAGAGAATTGTTTTCAAGCATTATTAAGCTTTTTTTTTTTTCCTCCCAGAAGCTAAGAAAGCCATCTGTGAAAACCTGTTTGCATGTTTGTTTTCTACAATAAAATGCAAAATACTTCTTCCTGTTAGCGGATTATGCCATATGTCAGTCCCTGTAACAAAACCAGCATGTTTATTAATGAACCCAATCAGAGGCAAGGATTTAGAAAGATTTAAAGGAACTGAATTTCTAGTTCAATATTTTAGCATAGAAAAACTTCTGGTCTGTTGTTCATGTTGTACTTGGAAAACTCAGGCTTTGTTTTTTTGTATGAATTTGCTAAATTGGCAATGGAAAGAGAGCAGGAGGAAACTCTGGGAAAAGAAATCACACTGCGATCCCCGCGTTCTGCACGCATGAACCCCCAGCTGATTGTGATCAGCAGTTTATATGTGATTAATATTTAATTTGATTGGTATAGTTTTTTTCTCCAGATAAGCTAATTAAGTAACTTGATGGAAAGGACACCCTTGTGCATTATTGTAGCAGCTTTTTGGTTTCTGTAGGGCAGACTAAACCTTCCTGAGTTACAGATGAGGTGGATTCTGCTTTCTCAACTGCATAGTAAAGAGACCTGAATTCCATGGCATTGGTTTTCTCTTCCCACACTGCCTGAGGTTTGGGCTCACATGATTGCTGCTGTGCTGAGAACTATTTTGCATATGATAAGGTGGCTGTGATAGCAGGAAAGGTAACCACAAATCTTCTGTTTGCCCCTTCATGTGGCAGGAGACTGTGCATGCTGAGAATCTGGTTACATTCCTGAGAGCTCAAATAGACAAGGCTTATTATCAAAAGGGTTCAAAGCTTGGGCCTCAGCACACCAATCAATATTTTATCTTTAAACTCCAATACTGCCCTCACTGATTTAGATCTTCTTATAGTAGAGCTCAGCTCAGGTACTTGGGCTGATAGTGGTGCTGGCAGGGAGATGGAGCGTTTCACCTCAGGCTGGGATTTCTCATGTTCCACCCAGGGCTGAGCAGCACTCACCAAATGGGATTTTAGGTTGCTTTGTGAGAATGTTTTATCCCTTCTTCTAAGTTTACAGTGAATTTATGGTGCTTTTAATATGTGTTTTTGGAATATTCCATCACCTTCCAAAAACCTAAAAGCAACAATAACAGTCTGATTTCTCACATGTGCTTCCAGGGTAACCACAGGAGAAGGGTGAAGGCCAGGTCTGTTTTCTGGCAGCAGACCACTGCTGGAAATGGATCCATTGGTTCCATAGGCAGAATACATTTCTCAGTGCTGAAGTTCTTGCGCTGAGACCTGGCTGGCCACTTACAAGGAGGATAATTGCATTAGCATCGTCAAAATTCGTGTCTCGAGGCAGGAAAAGGTGTTCATTAGGTCAGTAGATGTATTTACTAATGCAACCCATGAAACAGATTCCTAGGTGTACTTTGTGAAGAACAGAGGAATGAAATTCCTCTTAACATTCCTCCAACTTTCTTACATCTAGTGAAAGGCTCCATAATTTAGTGCCTTTCTCAAAGGCATAATTCATCATGGAAGAAAACACTGAAAAATAAGTGACCTTTTTGAAAGGTCAGTTCATGTTTATGCGTCAGAAAAAGTCACGAGCACAGGTTTGGAGCAAGGCAAGGCTGTCCTAAAATAGCATTCCATTAATTGTTTAATCAGCCCGTGCTTGTTATAGATTTGACATACTCTATAGACAAATCAGGTCAGAGGTAACAGGTGATTCAAAGAAACAGATAAAAACCCTACTGAGCAGTGGAAAACATGCTTCTTACAAGGAAAATCTGAAACAAAAGCAAACTCCTTGAAACTGGAAAATTAATAACCTGACGAAGTTCCACAGGCACCCCAAAAGCCCAAGAGTCCCAGATTCCCACCCATCTGCTTCAGATTCCCCAACAAATACATCAACCTTTATTTTTCTGCCTTGATTTTTCTGCTTCTTTCTTAGCACGTGCCTGTTGTGGAAGTGATCTTTGTTGCCTGTTTGGCTGCAGGGCTTCAGTGAGGGCCTGTATCCCACCCCAGAAGTGCTCCCTCAGGCAGGAGCCCTTGTGGCTGTGGCAGCCTCCTTCCACCCAGCAGGAATAGGTTAAAACACTGTGTTCCAGCCTTCCTCTCTGGAGGACTCCTCTCTTTGAGAGTGGGAATAAAATGCGTCTGAGCTGCTGTAGGCCAGGAGCAGGATCAGAGGGGCTGCCTGGCCTGGTGGACGCTGGATGCTGACACCGTGATTGCAGGAGACAAGCCCTGAGGACAGTGGCTGTGGGTTACGGGGATCTGAGAGGAGCAGTGGTCATGTAGAATTTTATTCATGCATTGTTTCCAGCACTAGGGAGGCATCCACGTCTCCACTCTGTGCCTAAATGCCCACCAGCTGATTTCCCTCCCACGCCAGCCCCAGCCAGGCTCTCCCCTCTCAGCGCACACCAGAGCTTTGCCTCCCAACGCTTCTGTTGCACCCTCCTGATTCCTGTTCCAGGCACCTGAACTTTGTCAGCTCTCCAGTTTAGCTTCCCAAATGAGAAACGAGCTGGCAGCCCGAGATGCAGCTGAGGAATTGGCAATTCCTGAGGGCTGCTGCTGAAACGGGGAACGTGCACAGTCATTTCTCTTGACCATCAGCGCTGAGCGACGGTGGCACAGAGCAGGGAGCCTTTTGCGTCTCGTGCATGGCAGAGCAGTGTTGTTATTCTGGCTGCATAGCTTGGCTTGTTATTGAGCACATGCTTTGCAGATTAGCCTGTTTGTATAGCCAATCGAACATGTGCTCCATTAAAAATTAAAACATCCTGTTTTAAGGATGGAGCAGGAGACATCAGCTGCCACTGTGTAGCAGACATGGAAAGCCCCCAGAGCCCATTACCATAGGTTACAGCAAATGTTAATCAGTGCCAATGCAGTTAAATAATGCAGTTCGTGCAGATGGCAGCTACTACATCTACTCACAGATGTGTCCTCAAGTCCCTGAGGTTGCTGTATCACAGAAGTTGTCGGGAACAGTCAGATCCAATGCTGACTGTGGGTATCACCTTTGTGTTTATGCCATAGACACCAGCCAGAGGAAAGGCAGCCATGCCTAGGACTGAGGAAGGAGGTCAGAAACACACCAGAGGGTAGCATGGGGCTGGACTTGAACTCAAATAGAACAATAAGGAAATCTGTGTCCTTCACAAGTTGAGGGTTTTTGCCGGGTGTGTTTACCTTCTGCACATACAAATCAGTGTCACTGAAGGCCTGGATCTGCAGCCCAGCTTTTGAACTGTGGATATTTGTGATCAATGCATATATTATAGTCATTCCATGTCTGCAGGACGGCAGAGAAGAGGTTCTCAGCCTGTGTGCACCACTCAGACTTCATGTGGGATTTTTGTATCCTTGCTCATCTCTGCAGAACTGACTCTGCACTTGACTGTTCACATCATCTCTAGGTCACATACAGTACAGGTGTTCTGTGCCAGCTTGCCATCTTGTCCTGCCTCAGAAGAAGTAGTTTATTTACCTTTTCAGCTATTTATGCTTCAGGATGTGTGTTTATGAAAAGGAGTGTGCAAATCTATATGACATGCAAGAGTTTGCAGATGAAAGTTGTGCTATAAGTATAAATATTGTTTCTGAGATGTGTCATGCTGTTCAGTAGGTACTAAGAGGAAAAAAACATTGCAAGTCAAGAAACTAAAAAGCATTTCTTTTTTCTTTTTTCACATCTTAGAACATCCTTCATCCTTTATTTGTGTTTCAGGTCTGTGTCACTAGTGAATGTTCTTTATCCCAAATCTGGGAATTTCTTAGCAGTTTTTGAAAAGGCTTGTCTCCTTTTTTAGAGAAGGTTCTGTCTGTTGTGTTCTGGTGGAATAGCTTGAAAAATGATAAATTGGAATAAGTTAAGCACTTGGCTTTTTCTCAGCTTTTGCTTAATTCATTGAGGACACAATCATTAGGGATCAGTTTTCTAAAATACATAGATTGGATATTTTCTTATTTTCTTGTGACTTCACCATTACTTTGAGTGCAGGTGCTGTGTCTGCAACGCCCAGCATCGAACACTCTTTGTTGCAATGGCTACATCTGTTTTCTGTAGAAGACCAGCTTCAAACCAGCCATCTGCAGTGAGCCTGGGCTGAGACATTTGGTTGTTACAACTGGCTGATTTCTTGAACCTGCCATAAGACTGTCAAACTGCACCCATCCCATCCCACTGGATGGCACATCATACCTGCATCCCACCACTCACAAAGAACTATTGGCAGGGCTGGGAACTGTACAAGTGCAAGGAGGTTGGTAGAGAGATCTGAGAGCATAATGCATTTTGGTTATTTAAATTTAGTTCTCAAGGCTATAAAATGGGACTTGGGACTCAGGGGATTCATTTTTTCCTCAGTAGTTTCATCTTTTAACCATTAATTGTCAGCTAGGCCGTGTGGGATGAGCGTTCTGCTGTGACCATGCTTCTGTCAATTAATAATGGAATGTATCCAAAGTTTATCTGTAGCAATCATTCATACCATCTGGCAATACAAATTAGATGATTTTGAAGGCAGTCTACAAACAGGCATGTTGTTCTAGGGACTGCCATAATTATATCTATCAAATATAGAGAGAAAAAAACGTATTTAATGCATTTTTAAATAGCGTGTTGAGATCAATATCCCCCGAGAGCAAGCCTGGTTCCCAGAGAGCAGGGGGAGCAGCACAGTTCCATAGCCTTCCCGTGTGCATGTATTAGCACTGCTCCCAAGGACAGCCAACCATTTTGGGGAATGAGCAGGGGATTATTTTCCTTGCCTGTTCTGGTGCTGGCCTTGCTCCCAAGCCTGACAACAGCGGTGCCAATTAGTGACAGACTGGGGACTGGCCAGAGATGACAATGAACCAGCCACAGGACAGATAGAAATGTTTTAAATGAGCTGCTGGATCAAAGCATAGTGAGGAAGCCATTTGTGCAGCAGCCTCACGTTACCCTGCCATATCTGCAGCCTGTTTGATGCAGTCTGAGTTCCTGGCCTGGCCTGGCCTCCCCTATGTGCAGAGGTGTGATAGAGCCACTCTTGTTTTTCATACAGTCATGGAATATCCTGAGTTGGAAGGGACCCACAAGGATCATTGGGTCCAATCCTGACCAGTCTTTTCCACAGTGTTTGCACGGACCAAGCGGTACCAGGTCCTTCAGTGGACCGTGTGTGGTGACACTCAATTGGATGCACAGCCCTCCAGCAGCATCTCTGCTTCCCTCCCTTCACTGAGGGAGAGTTGAGCCCCCCGGATGACTCCAAACACCCATGGATTGCCTGTGTGAGGATGGCTTTTACAGCTCCTTTGCCATAACTGCCTCAGCATGGAGAATCCCTGCAGAGATGTGTTTCCGGCTTCATTTAGGTCACATCTATCCCTCAGGAGGTCTCTACTTTGAAGAGGGATGGTGGTCTCTCCTCCTGAGCAGAGACCACAGCTGAGCCTGCTCTGTGCCTCCAAGCTGAATCTCCTGAAGTTGCCAGACACAGCCCATGTTGGTCTCTTCGGGAAGTCCATCTCCTTACCCCTCTATCAGAGGTAATGCCAAAGACCTGGAACTGAAAGAAGTGTGAAATATAGTTTATTCTCGTAATTATAGATGAGGAGTTGTACTGCATCTGTGCACTCCTCAGTAAAGCAGCTGTTCTGCCCTTAGAAGGATATTTATAGACTATTGAAGGTAAACAATCCTGGCTTATTTCATATTGCGACTACATTTGCACTGAGTTTAACTACAATTTGATCAAGCAAGCTGCTTACATGTCAGCTTTACTGATATGAGATAGTTTTTCCTTGCTACTTCTGCTAAATAATCTCTGCCTAGTTTTCAGAAAAACTGTTTTGATATTAGTAAGTTCTTTTGAGCCTCAGTCAAGGAGTGAGTTGGTATAATATGCAAACCCATCCCCAATCTCTAAGTGACCAGCTTACATCATACAGTTTGAGGTGACTGATTTCGTGAGGTTTTTTCCTCTCTCCGTGTTTATTCCCTGTAGGTTTTCAGGTCTGTTGAAATGGTTCAACATCAGGATTTTGACATGTGTGATGAATTTCGGTGTTTAAAGCTCGCAGGGCATTTGCAGAAGTTTAGTCAGTAGCTGATGAGTTAGCCCAGTCTTCCACTGCTTTTGCTGCTGTTCTCCCAGGAGTGTGATTGACTGTGAGGGCATCTACATTTACCTGGTACACCAGCCTGTATCACAGTTATCACTGTATGCATAAAACAAATGTTTAGGTGCTCTTAAATATTAATTTTGCTGCATCTTCTCTGATGCGAACTGATAGCAGTATTTCTGAAGCAATTCTTTTTAGCTGATGAAAACCTGAGGCAGTTGGAAATTTATCTTGGGTTTAACCTACACAATGGCTGAAGAAGTATAAACTTGAGACAGTGCAGTGTGTGAGCACAGAAATGAGTAAAACTGCTTGAGAGCTGCTGTTGCTTCCCAGATGATGCTGAGCTGGGTGAGCTGTGGGGAACTGTGGCTGTCACCCTTCCCTGAGCCCAGCATTGACCTGGAACACCCTCTCTCCACTGAGGAAGCTGCAGTATTATCCATGGCAAAGGTATTTTAGGAAAACCTGGGAACAAAGCAGCTGAGCAGGTTTAACTTCTCTCCCTCTACAACACGCAGGTGTCTGTTCTATTCAGGGCCCTGATCCAGTATCACTGAAGTCAATTATAACCTTTTTCACTGGTTTCCGTGGGCGGTGAATCAGGCACTCAAATCTCATGAAATGTTCATTGTTATGTGCTCAGTGTCATTTCTGAGGAGGTGGAGTCACTCCACGATCCTACATGTGAGTGCTAAATGCCTCTTATGTCTGCATTGGTGTCAGCCTTTCCCCCTTGCCATGTGTTTTACAACCAGTAACAAAAGCAGGATGGAAATGGGCCCCCTTAAGCTTGTTTGTGCTTATGCTCATCGTATGCACTTTGGAAGGGGTTTTCACTGCTCTTCTGAGTTGGGGATTTAAAGGAAGAGCAAACTAGTGTTGTGAAAATCATTCCCTTCCCTTGGTTCCCCTTAAGCAGAGTAGTTAGTCTACATCTGTTTCTACTTCCTATTTGCTCCAGAAAAAAATAAATCAGTAATTTCAGTTTGCCAGTAGCACTTCTGCAAACCTGAAAGTGTGACATTAAGCAACTTATTTTTATTAGGTCAAGCCTAACATGACCTAGCTTGCTGCTAAGGCAAACCACTAGTAATAATTCAGAGATGTCACTGCAAAGCTCAGGTTTTTTTAAAAAAAAATTTAATTTCCATCAATGAATTTAAAAATAAAAATATGCATATATGTAAGATATAAAAACTTACATCTGGGTGTACATGGTTGCGTGCATTTTGTACATGAACTTTTATTTATTTTAGATGGATTTTTAAAAGTATTTTTATTTTATATACGTATGTTAATACAATCTTTACATGATTGGACAGTGGAACATGTAGTGCCAGGAGACTGTCATTGCATTTGTTAGTGGTTTAAATTCACATCTTAAAAAAAAAATCACTGGAACCTCCTTGGTGTGTGTATGAGCCCAGGTGAACTCAGTGAAAATACCTGTTTGTGTTCACCAACTTCAGCTTCAGATGTGATACTTCCACATGAAGAACACACAATGCTCTCGTGTACTTGTATGTTTTAAAGCACCATTTACAAGCTTTAAGATACAATCAAATGACAGAAAATCTCTTTCTCCTGGTGAAGGCTGATTCTCAGATAATCTGTATTAGAGAGTTTTGGAATTTAATTAAAAACTGATCCAAACTTGGATCTTCATTTGAATGTACAGAGCAAAAGCACACATTCAAAAAACTACATTGCACTGGGAATTCACAGCTTCAAGGTGACTTGTCAGGGATGATGGATTCCTTAAAATCCCTCCTATTCTTTCATCAGCAAAATAGCTGTTAAGTTTTTAAGGTATTAATCTGCTATGTGCATGGCACTGCTGTGCTGAGAGGTGCAAAGGTTTAACTGTTTTCCACTCTTTAAGCATCGCTGTCTTATCTTCAGAGCTAACTCGGCGTGTCTGAAGTCCTGGAAAGCAGGTGATTGATCAAGGAATTTAGGAAACAGCTCCCTTGATAAAGCCAGGGAGGATATTTCCTAAGAGGGGCAGTGGGAGTGAGGAAAGCACAAAACTTATTTAACAAGCAAGGCTTGAGTTGGGTAATCTGCATAATACATCCAGTGGCATTAAGTCTGTCATCTTTGCACGGCACTCCTGGTTCGGAGCTGTCTTTCACTGTCGGTTCTAATAAAGAGCCTTGGTCAGCTCAAATTCCCTGGGAGCTCAGAGTTATGTTTTGTGAACTACATGTGCCTGAGGCCTCTCATGCATGATTTAAACTGCTTTGTAAATGTCAATAGGTGGAAAAGCATTAGATCCCTTGTAGATTTCTCCAAATCCTCCAAGATGTGTACACCATGTATAAACCATGCTACGGTTTCAAGGCCACTGCAATCTCTACACTCGCCTAACTGGGGGTTTAAGGTATTGCCAGAAGCAAAATATCGGTGTATACATGATTTGATCCAGCCAACCAATGAGACCCTTTATTAAGAAAACCTTTGCTCCCGTGGAAAGTCCCTTGTGATATTAAGTGGGCACACAGCATAAATGTTGAATGTCCTTCAAACTTCGTTGCTTTATGCTGTCTTTAAAAAAATAAAGCAAAATGCCTCTCTGCTCTGCCTGTGGAGCCTGCCTCTAAATGGAGGACATGGCAAAGCTCACATTTCCCTGCACCTTGGGGCAGAGGTGGAAATAGGACTTTGTAGGTTATGAAAGAAGTCAGCTTTTAATTAGGAGTGTGCTGTGTACTGGCAGAAGCCACTGACTATCTGAAATAAATAAGAATCTGTTGCTAATGAGAAACTGTAGGGTCTCAGATGGCTCTGGGGATTGACAATGTAGGTCACTGGTCTGAGCTGTGTGAGGAGCCGTTGCCATCTGACGCCATTCGATGACCGGTGTGGAATCCCAGAATCCCAGAATATGCTGAGCTGGGAGGGACCCCCAAGGATCCTGGAGTCCAACCCTCAGCCCTGCACAGGCCCAGCCCCAAGAGTCACCCCCTGTGCCCAGAGGATCAGCCAAACCCTCCCTGAGCTCTGGCAGCCTTGGGGCTGTGCCCACTGCCCTGGGGAGCCTGGGCAGTGCCCAACCAGCCTCTGGGGGAAGAACCTTTGGCTGAGATCCAACCTGAGCCTGCCCTGACACAGCTCCAGGACATTCTGGGTGCCAGCCCAGTTTCCAGCAGTCAGGGGCACACACATTGCACAGCCTGTGCTGGTAGCTCAGGACAGGCCTGGCAGAGAGACCAAGTACTAATGGGGCTCTCAGGTGCTGAACTGGCCACTCACCCCAGATACAGATGCCCCGGGTCAGGCTCCAGGCATCCTGGGGACAGTGTGAGGACACTGAGGGTTTGCTGACATGAGGAGGGAGCCAGCTGCCAGGGCTGTCACCAAGGACCATGAGTGCTAAATTAGCTGAGAAAAACACACTGATAAAAGAATTCAGCTATTAGTGACATTCATCAGTGTGGCCAAGGGTGAGCAGGACACTTGGGTACCAGTAAATCGCTATTTTGAAACTGATGAGCTGGAAAAGTGTTTATTTGTTCTTCAATTCAGGGAATAAATATCATCTCCATCCTATTTTGAAATTCATGGGGAAAAGATCCATGCCCAGCTCTAAAAGACAGAAGCCCCCCCTCTGGATCAGAAGTCCTTGAGCTGCAGAAATTGTGTGGAGGGACAGGTGAGTGTGTGCTGCTGGTGTCTCTGTAGGAGACAGGAGATTGAACTTTGGCCTTCATTTCACTGATTTGTCTCACTCACCTGAGCTACTTTTTAAATAGACAGCCACATTTATGTACCTTGAGTTACCTGAAGGGGGTCTTTCTCTTTTCTTAGCAATGTAAAAATATATTCTTTGTGTCCAGTTCTTTCTGTTCAACTATTCATCCTTTATTTACCATGTAAAAAGTTGATCTGTGTAGTTGAGTCCATGATTTGTGCTTTCATTGTACTTGCTGTTGTATGATGGCAGCTTGTCTTCTCCTGGAGGGGGAACACAACAAACAGCTCGAACAACCCTCAGCTTGTGGAGTCAGTTGTGGTAAAGGGAACTGCTTGAGCCAGGTGTTGGGGTCAGAGCAAGACTCCAGCTGCCACTAACCAGGTTAAGCATAAGATCAACCACAGTCCTGTTTCTCCTTCCTCATTGTCCATGGACAAAAAGTTGCATCTCATCACCGGAAGCATGAGTAGGCCAACAGAGCAGCAGGTGCCCCTTCCCAGTTGAGAAATGCAACAAAAAAGCTGCAATCATCTCCTGGTTTCTACTGTAAAAGGGACACAGGACTCCTCATGTTGCTTGAGATCTTTCTAGACCTCTGTTTTGCCTGCGGTGGCCTCTGGTATTACCTGATAGTTTAGCAATGGTGTGGGATCTACCACGCTATTCTACCATTCCGGTTTCCTATGGCCTTGGCTCGTGATCCCACTCTCCATTCCTTTCCACTCACCTCTGGGCTGTTTCTCCAAAGCTGTTTACAATTTACAGTTCTGTTATTATGGCAGAAACTTCTAAGAGTGCTGAATGGCTCCTCAGAGAGCTGATCCATCCTGCAGAGTGCTGTCAGGTCTTTTATAGCTCCACTGAGCTTTGCCATCACCATGGCCTCTGGAAGCCACAGCTCCAACATCCCTGCTCTTCAGGTCCTTCCCAAGCTCAGCCATTCTGGCTGCAAGCTTGGTTAAAAGGATAACAGCACAATGGAGAGGCTCTCTTTTTATTACAGTATCTATTTGAATGCTGGGATTCCCCAGGGAACCTCTGGCTTTGCTCCTGCCTTCTTCACAAAGGTGGCTGTGTTTTTGTGCTATGGTGCTTTCAACATCTTGAAGACCTTTCAATGTCTTGTTTCCTTTTGCAATCACAGCCATTGCTGTTGTCAGGACAGTGACCCACCTGCCCACAGAGCTTCTCATGCCCATCCCTTTCATCACTGGGCAGAGCTTCTGATCTCAAAGGAACTCTGTTCCACTGCTTTCAGAGACTAAACATTGCATTTGCTGCTCAATATTGGTTATCCTTCAGTGGCTCATGGAGACAAGCAGAACTGCTATTTATAGATTTACTTTCTCACTAGTTCAGTGCAGTCAGTCCTGACACACTGTCCCAGTAATCTGATCAGCCATGCTGCTTTTAAATGCAGGGCTGGGCCTTGGCCTCTGTCGGGAGGTGACAGCTGTCAGATACAGATAGTAGGCTGCAGATCCTGGCTGCTAAAACCCACTCATTCATTCCTGTTACAGATCATTGCCCACAGCTTGAAACCATGCTTTACAGTCCACCGATTAGCTGGCAAGAGATCTACATACTGTATTAGCAAGGTCAGCCAGGGAGATAAAGGCTAAAACCTCAGCCCAGCTGAACTATTTTTAAGCTGATAGCCACATGCACTGGATGCTGGTTTGTTTTCTTCCTTGCCCCGTTGTATCACACCGGTACAATGAGGGAAAAAATAAACACTCAAAGAGACTCGGCCTTGCAGGGTGTCCTTCCCTGTCGTTCTGCCCGGCGGTGGTGGGACACAGGTCTGTTGGAGCCATGTCATGCACTCAGCTGCCTGCTTGTGCTGCGAGACCTGATGGAATTCTGTGTTCTTTCTTGTTTCTTAAAATAGGGGGGTTGGTTTCTTTTGCAGCACAGCATGATGAAGTTCAGTTTGAAGCTACCATTGCTCAACCTGTTGGAAGATCTTTGCTCTGTAAGTTATTCAAGTTTGTGCTTGAGTTCACTTGGTGTCCCAGAAAGAGGATGAGTTATCTCTTGTCTCTGTGTTATTTCCAAATGTACCTATTTTTTAGGCAGGAAGAGTGTTTGGGTTTAAATATGGATATTTTGCTTTGGATCATTTCTAAATTACATGGCTTGAGAGATACATACCAGGATTTGGAAAGCAAATATGATATCTTTCAAGAAGAGAGACAAAGAAAGAGCTACTGAACACCATGAACACTGTGTCACTTTCTTGCTTTTTGACCAGATAAAGGACTTATAGAATCACAGACTGGTTTGAGTTGAAAAGGACCTTAAAGTCCATCTTGTTCCAACCCCTGCCATGGGCAGGGACTCCTTTCACTAGCCCAGGTTGCTCCAAGCCACATTCAGCCAGGCCTTGGACACTTCCAGGGATGGGGCAGCCACAGCTTCTCTGGGCAACCTGGGCCAGGGCCTCACCATGCTCACAGGGAAGGATTTCTTCCCAATATCCCATCTAACCCGGCCCTCTGTCAGTGTGAAACCAGTCCCCCTTGTCCTGTCACTCCAGGCCCTTGTAAAAAGTCTCTCTCTGAATTTCTTGTTGGCTCCCTTCTTTCACTGCATTGCCGTTCTTACTTGCCAACTTCAGCTTGCTAACCATGAACAACAAATTTGCTGTTTTTCTCTCAGATCTGTAGAAATGCTTTTATGACCCAACCGAAGTGT